>NC_091435.1:132925895-133152678 GCF_964237555.1 Oryctolagus cuniculus | reverse complement strand
TCAAGTCCCGGCGGCTCCAGTTCTGATCCAGCTTCCTGCTTATATGCCTGGGAAAGTACTTGGACCCCTGCACCCACATGGGAGACCAGGATGATGCTCATGGCTCCTGGCTTCTGCCTGGCCCAGCCCTGGTCGTAGCAGCCATTTGGGGAGTGAACCAATGGATGGGAGATTTCTCACTCTCAGTCTCTCTCTGCTTCTGAACCCCTCTCTGTAACTCTGCTTTCAAATAAATAAATAATTACAAAAAAAGAAAAAGGAAAAGAAATGAAAGTTATAATCTTTCAGTTCCAGAAACAGAAAAACAAAGTAAAACCAATTTGAAAATATTACAAACTTCTTAAATTTCAGGCCTTTAACTTTTTCATGAAAAGAGAAAAACTATCTTGATAATTCAATCATTAAGTTAAAATGTTTCTTTTCCACTTAATATTTTCCAGTAATAATTATTTGCAGCTAATTATCACTTGTCACTTTAAAAAATGATTACATGTAGAAAGTAAACCAACCAGCAGTCCTATTTCTAACACCATCACCAAAAGGATGAAATAATTTATTTTCTTTTGGTGTTTTATTGAACAAGGACCAAATTCATACTCCATCGTTGGAAAAACAGCACCATGTTAAATCACATATAGTACTGAAAACTAAATTGCCCATAAAAGTCAATATTACCAACAGTACAGTGTGGTGGCTTATTCATGCCACTTCTTTAAATTCCCTACATAGTCATGAGCGAACATGATGGAAAATAAAGGGTCATCACGTGCCTTCTCCCAGTTTCCCCATTTTTTTACATATGCTTTTGTAACTGGCTAGAATTCTGTTTTATCAGCTAAAGCAACCCTTGCCAAAAGAAATGATATCATCATTAACTAATTACAATTAAATAATAGCATTGCACACTTTGATGGATTAATACACTTCCTGTTAAGGCTTGAAAGCTGGAGAAGGAGAACAAAGCTACAACTCCCACAAAATCCTCATATGCCAACATTGCAAATAAACTTTTCAAGGGTTTTCATCAACCACGTGTCTTTTTCTCTCATGCCCTCATTGTATAAAAAGTATGTGAATTTCTATGAACATTTTAAATGAATTCATGAAGCAACCAACTGATTTTTACTGTTTTTGTCCAATCATAAATCACAGAATCCATTGACATGCACAGTTTCAACATACTGAACTCATCATCTTTGGCTGTTTGTCTTCTTACCAATGAAGCAGCAAGCTACACATGATAACTTCCAGATATGAAAAGAATAAGGAAAATCAAATAAGAGAGAAAACCAGTGTTTTCAAAAATTATTCTGAAACCTCAAAGCAAAACAAAAAAGACATACTTGAAATATTTGTGTCTGAAGAGTTGCATAGAATCATTGAGAAATAATTTTAGAAGGACTAATATAAAAATAATCTATTTGTGACCTGTGATCTGTGACTCAACTATTTTATTATAGCAAAGTGTTTTAATATTCCCAATTTCTTCACACATATTCCACCAAGATCCCAGTGAAAAGAAAAATAATTACAGTTAGAATTGCATTCTAAACCCTTTACTTCTACAGGCAAATGAAAGGACAATTAAAGAATTGTTTCCTATCCTTCCACTATAGATAATTAAAATCCATATTCTATGACTAGGGAAGGAATTAGCACATGTCATAGATATGAGTGCAAGGATAGAATAGTTTTTTCATTTACTTATTGAATCTTGAGAACATTCCTACTCTAATCATTAAGCTTCATTTGAAAAAAACTTATGAAGCAGGCCAGTTTTGTTGTTGTTGTTGTTGTTTTTGATTTTTTTTTTTTTGACAGGCAGAGTTAGACAATGAGAGATAGAGACAGAGAGAAAGGTCTTCCTTCCGTTGGTTCACCCCTCAAATGGCCACTAAGGCCGGCACACTGTGCCAATCCGAAGCCAGGAGCCAGGTGCCTCCTCCTGGTCTCCCATGTGGGTGCAGGGCCCAAGCACTAGGGCCATCCTCTACTGCACTCCCGGGCCACAGCAAAGAGCTGGACTGGAAGAGGAGCAACCGGGACAGAACCAGGCGCCCCAACTGGGACTAGAACCTGGGATACCGGCACTGCAGGCAGAGGATTAGCCAAGTGAGCCACGGCACCAGCCAACCAGTTTTATGCTAGGAAAATATGGTGACAGTGAGTATACCAAAGATGATGGAGAGACATTGAACTAAACATCAGAAATCAATTGCAGTAGAAGCAGTAAGTTGTTTAAGGTAGTTCTTTGCGACTGGGTATGGAATGATAGAATTTATTTAAAATGACTACACATTCTCTTGTAGGAGGCAAATGAATTATTGCTTAGTACACAACAAAAGGGAACCTAAAAATGAAAAATGTTACCATCAAAAGGTTTGCTGAGATTCTTTGCTGAGGGTGGTATTAGCATTGCAAACCACAAAAAATTGTAGAAAAAAATTTAAATTATTTACCTTTCTAGTTCAGCACAAATGTCCTCCAGCTAATTATCATGAGATATTGCCTGGAAATTAGCCAGTCATGTTGTGTTTCTATCTCCAGATTTACAATTAGTAATGCTATTAATGTGGTTCCTGTACTTAGCGTTACTAATTATATTGCTATGAACTAATGGTGTTAAAAATAGCAATAGCCATCAACTACCAATTAATGCTTAATGAGAGCATATAAACCCTGGCATTGTAATGAATTTCAAAATTATTGTTGCTTGTGTTCCTTTTGTAATCGTGCAAAAATGGGTGTAACCAGTAACCACTGAAGTAGGGCACTGATTGAAAGCATGGTTCTCACATCATTGCAGAAAAATTAAGTGAAGGAAAAAAGTAGCTTCTCAAAGGAACATATACAAATTCTATTGTAACCTTGGAACTCAACATGCAGGTTTGGGGGAAGAATATTTTCTATATGTGCAATATAAAAATAATCAAAGCACAATTTCTAAAAATATAACTTGATATCCATGAATAAAAAAGGAAAAATTTCAAAAAATCAGAAGTTTTTATGGAAGAATCTGTCAATACATCATTTCTCCAAGATTAGATAAGGTAGGATATCTAAGAAGATCAGATGTAAGAAAAATACCCTTCATTAACTAGACAAGGCTAGGTTATGCTGCAGTAACAAACATCCACCAATGACTTAGTGTATAAATCAACTGAAAATTGTGTTATTGAAAAAATTAAAAGAAAAAATAAGAAAGAGACTAGAGGGTGAATGGTAGAGTAAGGTGGGAAGTATCACTATGCTTCTAAATCTGTGTATATGAAGCACATGAAATATCTTCATCATATATAAATTGAAAAAATGAACAAAAAAGCTTATCTTTTGCTCATCCTACATGCCCAACAGAGTTACTCAGGAACTAACACCTACAACAATCAGTCAGGAACCTACACAAAAACAGATTGCATTTTGTCATATGCTCCCATTATCTTCAGATGAGGAACTTGAAAAATTTTGTCCCGTCTCTTAATTCTACCTAGAAGTAACATATTCCTCTATATAACATTTAATTGGAAAAAAGAAGCCACATGACTGTGTCTGCAAAGTATGGAGGATGATACCTCGAAGGAGCAGGTATTGTGAACAATCACATTTTAGTAACTTGGCATGGCTTTAATAATCATCAAAGAAAGACTGAATAAAATGGAAAACTTCAGTGAAGAACTATCTAGTGGTATGAGAGCATTGATAGAACATCAACATGTCTCGTTGATTCTCCAGAAACATGTCCTTTGACCTTATCACTATAAATACGTACATGCATGCACACATATCCTACAATGGTCTGTTAGTATTTCCCTATTAGTACACTCTGTTGCTGTATATTAAATGAAAACTTATATTTTCAACCTAAAAACATACAGAAACTTCCTGACTTCTGATGGGTTTACATCCTGATATATCTAACATAAGGTGAAAATATTATAAATAGAAAGTGTATTTAATTACCCTAGCCTAATAGATATCATAGTTTGGCAACATGGTAAACTATGGACTATCGCATGTTCGCCCTCATGATTGCTGACTGAGAGCTGCAGCTCACAACTACTGCCTAGGATTGGCATTGCAAGAGGTAGCATAACAGCTATCACTATCCTAAGAAAAGATTAAAATACAAAATTTGAAATACAGTTTCTACTGGAATGTAGACCACTTTCATGCCATCAGGAAGTCAAAAGGTTGTAAATCAAACCATGATAAGACAGAGATTGTATATTTTATTTTGACAGCAACCTTCTCAACCCCTGGTCCCAGTTAAAATCTTAATGGATTTCAGAAATAGGAAATAGTAGAGATTATCGTGTAATGAAATAAGAAAGGGAGTAACTTAATAAAGGAAAAGGAGGCTAATGATGTGCATGTGTTTAAGAATATCCTCAAATCTACACAAAAATATGCTTAAGATGGTCACACTAGTGTTGGCGGTCAAACACTAAAAAAATGTTGGAAACCAGAATCCACCACACTAAAATATACCACTTTGATATACTGATTATTTTCAGCTAAAGGCACTTGAAAAATAGCACATCCAGGAAGAGGCTATCTTCTAACTTCCTTTACCTGCCTAAAAACTGACCCTCCAATAGGAACTCCATTGTCATAAATCTTCTCCCCAGGAGTTTCATCAAGGAAGATTGACACTTATTAGAGGACTCGAGACTTGAAATTGACACCAAATTCTTATATACTGCCACAAAGTATCATATCTTCCATCCGTTTTCTAAGACTTGCTCATCTTTTGTAAAAATCATTTACTGTCTCCTAAATGATCTGCATTTCCTCCTTCTTCCTCCATTAAGTTAGTATTTACATTCTCAAATCTCATTGCCTTGGTTTGTATTAACATTTTTTTCTTTAAATGTTTCTGTGAAAATAATATCAAATTATTTCTGTTGTATACCTTTACTCCTTTTAATCTGCCTGTTGTCTTTTTTTAATAGATCCAACCATCAAATCTAAGAGATAAAAATTTTAGTCTTTACGGAAGACTAAAAAAGGCATTAAAGAGGACTCACGGAATTTAATTACAACACTTAAAATATACATTTTACCAAAAGAAAAGGATAAAATGTAGCAACAATGTTAAAATGAAGGTATGCATATGATCAAAGTCAGTATCAGAGTAAGGAGCTCAGTACAAGTACCACTTGTGCACCCATGGCAGAGCCATACTGAATGTGCTTTCTTTCTGGATAAAAAACCTCCAACATATGTATGGAACGCCTCAGAGATAGGAGCCCCCATATTAAGTTTCAGTCAAGTTTTCTGCGGTTCCTGTGGTCAAATAGGCAAACCATTGTTATATTACCAGTCCCAATGACAATCTACTGGCATAACACCAAAACGAGGTGCAAACTATCAATCTTGCTGCAATTGATTACCCATACTGGCAAGCTGGTACGAACTGCCTTGAAACTTGTCTAGGAAACTTGGTTATAAAACACTATTAATTATGCCTTGTTTTATGCCATGGCCAAGAGTCAGAATCAATAAGGTGTACACCTCTTACATAAGAGCTTAGGTCAACTCCAGGAAAGATGGAAGTAGCCCGCAGCACAACATGCAGAGTTCACAAAAAGCAAAGCATATGAACTTGGAAGGTCATTTGTATTATTAATAAATCAATTTTCACAATATTGGGGACACAGGATGAATATACCTCAGGACCAGGGGATATATCTGAACTGTCCGAGGTTGTTTTCAAACTGCATCCCACCTATAGACCAGGCCCCTCTAAACCTTATTGTAAGGAGAGAGTGAAACTGAGACTATGTTTTAGGCATATTTGTTGCAGTTGCTATCCTTCTGTGTAACGTATTTCCCTACAATGAAGAAGCTTAAAACAAGCATTGCATTAGACTTGCTGCATTTATAATGCAGGATTCTGGAAAGAGTGCTTCACAGTGGAGTGTCTAAGTCTGCAGCCTCAGCTGGAAAGACTTGAAGTCTGGGGAGTGGAATCATTCTGAAGTCTCCACCACGCACATGTCTGATGGTTGATGTCGGTTGTCTTTCAGAATCTCAGCTGTCCTTTTTTTTTTTTTTTTTTTGATGGAGGAGGTATGGTTTATTATGGTTTTTCATATATATATATATTGCTTTTTTAGAAGCAAATTATTTATTTTTAATAAATATAAATTTTGAAAGGATCTCAGCGGTCCTTAAAGCAGCCTCTCCCTCTAGGGTCACTTCTGCACAGCAGGCAGCCATGGATTCCTTACTGTGTGCCTCATGGCTCTGAAGGTGAGTTCCTAGAAAGAGAAAGAGAAATATCAGCTTATTAAGTTCTGGAAACTGCTCAAGCACAGCTTTCATCATGCTCCATTGATCAAATATTCTCAATGTGAAAATTCCCAGTGAGACACAAAACATAGATCCTGCATCACAACTGCAGAACGGTAAAAATTGGGACTATGTTTTAAAATTAACATCTGCCTACAACAAAATGTTTTCAACATGTGCCATCTAGCCTTCCACGTATATTCTATACCTCCAAATGTTAGGACCAGGATTCTTGCTTTCTTTCCAGTTTGCAATTAGAGTTCACCCAAACACTGCCCCCTATTGTATATTTGTTTGCTTCAATCCAGTGAATATCAAGATTGAGCTGCTGATGGGTGGTGGGGATAGAGCTGGTAGAAGGCTGGCAAGTTCCACTATAGGTCCTTGAGAAAAGTTACTAAGAAATGCCTGAACAAGATTGGAAATCCAGTTTTGAGACTCATCAGTAACTGTAACTATAGAAAACTTACTTAGTTTATACAAATCCTTTTCTAGAAAAAATAGGGAAGTTCAATTACTTTGAGTTTGAGTTGAGTTCATTTATTGAATTCACTCACAGACAAATCTCATATGGATAATAGATATTCATTTTATGACCAAGCTTATCAAAAAGAATTCATAAGATGTTAGTTAGTGTTGTATTATGTTACTGTATATAATCAAATGAGCTACTTCCATCAAAAATTATGTTAAAACAAAAAAAAATGAAAATGTGTGTGTGTGTGTGTTTTATGAAGCTATGGCTGGAGTTTAAAATCTCCAAGTATGCTTTCAAAAATTTATGAAAATTACAAAATTACAAAACCTTAAAGAAAGAAATAGAAGAGGATACCAAGAAATGGAAAAATCTTCCATGCTCATGGATTGGAAGAATCAACATCATCAAAATGTCCATTCTCCCAAAAGCAATTTATAGATTCAATGCAATCCCAATCAAGATACCAAAGACATTCTTCGCAGATCTAGAAAAAATGATGCTGAAATTCATATGGAGGCACAAGAGACCTCGAATAGCTAAAGCAATCTTGTACAACAAAAACAAAGCCGGAGGCATCACAATACCAGACTTCAGGACATACTACAGGGCAGTTGTAATCAAAACAGCATGGTACTGGTACAGAAACAGATGGATAGACCAATGGAACAGAATTGAAACACCAGAAATCAATCCAAACATCTACAGCCAACTTATATTTGATCAAGGATCTAAAACTAATTCCTGGAGCAAGGACAGTCTATTCAATAAATGGTGCTGGGAAAACTGGATTTCCACGTGCAGAAGCATGAAGCAAGACCCCTACCTTACACCTTACACAAAAATCCACTCAACGTGGATTAAAGACCTAAATCTACATCCTGACACCATTAAGTTATTAGAGAACATTGGAGAAACCCTTCAAGATATTGGCACAGGCAAAGAATTTCTGGAAAAGACCCGGGAGGCACAGACAGTCAAAGCCAAAATCAACTATTGGGATTGCATCAAATTGAGAAGTTTCTGTACTGCAAAAGAAACAGTCAGGAGAGTGAAGAGACAACCAACAGAATGGGAAAAAATATTTGCAAACTATGCAACAGATAAAGGGTTAATAACCAGAATCTACAAAGAGATCAAGAAACTCCACAAAAACAAAACCAACAACCCACTTAAGAGATGGGCCAAGGACTTCAATAGACATTTTTCAAAAGAGGAAATCCAAATGGCCAACAGGCACATGAAAAAATGTTCAAGGTCACTAGCAATCAGGGAAATGCAAATCAAAACCACAATGAGGTTTCACCTCACCCCGGTTAGAATGGCTCACATACAGAAATCTACCAACAACAGATGCTGGCGAGGATGTGGGGAAAAAGGGACACTAACCCACTGTTGGTGGGAATGCAAACTGGTCAAGCCACTATGGAAATCAGTCTGGAGATTCCTCAGAAACCTGAATATAACCCTACCGTTCGACCCAGCCATCCCACTCCTTGGAATTTACCCAAAGGAGTTTAAATTGATAAAGAAAAAAGCGGTCTGAACCCTAATGTTTATTGCAGCACAATTCACAATAGCCAAGACCTGGAACCAACCTAAATGCCCATCAATGGTTGACTGGATAAAGAAATTATGGGATATGTATTCTTTAGAATACTATACCGCAGTAAGAAACAACGAAATCCAGTCATTTGCAACAAAATGGAGGAATCTGGAACACATCATGCTGAGTGAAGTAAGCCAGTCCCAAAGGGACAAATACCATATGTTCTCCCTGATCGGTGACAACTGACTGAACACCAAAAAGGAAACCTCCTGAAGTGAAATGGACACTATGGGAAATGGTGACTTGATCAGCATAGCCCTGACTGCTAATGGACAACTTAATATATTATCCCTCATAGTATTTTTTTTTTGTCTGTTCTACTTAATATGACTGGTTTCATTCTGTAATTATCACACAGTTATTCTTAAGTGTTGAAAATTAACTGAAATGTGATCCCTGTTAAACATAAAAGTGGGAATAAGAGAGGGAAGAGATGTATAATTTGGGGCATGCTCGGGCTGACTTGCCCCAATTGGTAGAGTTGGAAACATACCAGGGGACTCCAATTCAATCCCATCAAGGTGGCATGTGCCAATGCCATCTCACTATTCCAAGTGATCAATTTCAGTTCACAATTGATCATAATGAAAGGACTAAGAGTCAAAGGGAGCACATAAACAAGTCTAGTATCTGCTAACACTAACCGATAGAATAAATAAAGGGGAGAGTGATCCAACATGGGAAGTGAGATACTCAGCAGACTCATAGAATGGTGGATGTCCTAAATAGCACTCTGGCCTCAGAATCAGCCCTAAAGGCACTCGGATCTGGCTGAAAAGCCCATGAGAGTATTTCAGGCATGGAAAGCCAAGACACTCTGGCAAAAAGATCTCTGTGAGTGAGATCCCAGTGGAAAGAACAGGTCTTCAAAGAGGGAGGTGCCTTTCTCTGAAGGGAGGAGAGAACCTCCACTTTGACTATGACCTTGTCTAAACAAGATAAGAGTCGGAGAACTCAAGGGGCTTCCATAGCCTTGGAAACTCATGACTGGTGCATAGGGAGATTATTGATGCCATAAACAGGAGTGTCAATTTGTAAAGTCAACAACAGGAGTCACTGTGCACTTACTCCTCATGTAGGATCTCTGTCCTTAATGTGCTGTACACTGAGGCTTAATGCTATAACGAGTACTCAAACAGTGTATTTCACTTTGTGTTTCTATGGGGGTGCAAACGATTGAAATCTTTACTTAATGTACACTAAACTGATCTTCTGTAAAAAAAAAAAAAAAAAAAAAAAAGAAATTATCAATTCCCAACTTGACTCTCACTGGGATTAAACATGACAATAGGTCTGATCTGATTTCATCATCATTTAAAAAAAATCATCTATTATTTTTCACTTTATGTTTCTGTGTGGGAACAAACTGTTGAAATCCTTACTTAAGGTATACTAAGCTGATCTTCTGTATATTAAGATAATCGAAAATGAATCTTGATGTGAATGGAAGGGGAGAGGGAGTGGGAAAGGGGAGGGTTGTGGGTGGGAGGGACGGTATGGGGGGGAAAGCCATTGTAACCCATGAGTCGTACTTTGGAAATTTATATTCATTAAATAAAAGATAAAAAAAAAATTTATGACATTCATGTTTTCTGGTTAGGAAAGAAGATAGTGTAATTCAAAACAGCATGAAAATATACATATTAATTTCATCATTGTAAGCTATATTTAAATATATATTATATAAATATATATAAACATGTAAATTGTATGAAAAGTCCATTTTAACTAAATAGCATAAAATAATAAATTTTCTATTTTTAAAAGCATCTTACTCTTTATAGTTTGAGTTTCATTACTCAACAAATAAATCCAATTTAATTTTATTAATTAATATTCTGATCAAAACTTACTAAGGAAAAGCATATGAAATGATAGTTTAAGTTCTTTTAGCTCTTACACAGGGAATATGAAAATAAATATTTACTTATTTTTTACTAATATTTTTACATGGAAGTCTTATTGGATATCTTGAAAGGGATGGGAGTTTTCTGAGGATTGTATTTGTCTCCTTGTTGCCTTCCAGGATTTAGTCCAATGAACTGATTGGCTAGGTTTACTGACTTTTGTCTTACAATATTTTATTCACTATCTTCCACTCCCAGTAGTTGGTTGATTGGCTATGCCACCCAGATAAAGAATGAACACTAGTCTTGTGGCCAGTGCTGTGGTATAGCAGGTTAAGCCGCCATCTGCAGTGCCAGCATTCCACATGGGTATCCTTTGGAACCCCGGCTACTTCACCTACAATCAAGCTCCTTGCTAATGTTCCTGGGAAAGCAGTGGTTATGGCCCAAGTGCTTGGGCCCCTGCATCTGTGTGGAGGACTTGGAGGGAGTTCCTGGCTCCTGGCTTTGGCCCGGCTCAGTCCTGGCCATTGTAGCCATTTGGGGAGTGAACCAGCAAATGGAAGGCTTCTCTCTCTGCCTTTGTTTCTCTGTAATCTGCCTTTCAAATAAATAAATAAATGTTTTTAAAAAATGTTAAGACAATATTTGTCTTTGTAAAAGGATGTATGTATACCTGATTTGGAGTGTTTCTTGGTTTTTATTTTTCCTAAGGTTTAAATGCAAATCATTCAACACTTTTTCAAGATGGAAGGAAATGACATACTCATGCAAGACACTGTAATTCTGCTAAAATGATATGTGCCTCCTGCTTAAAACATCAAACTTCAGAAACAGAAGGAAAAAAATCTATTTATGTAATCAAACAAGAATACCAAAAACTCCAGGGAAAATTCTATAAAAGTACAATAGAAGATCTATGGAAAAAGAGCTACAAAGTTTTATTAAAGTGAATAACCATGCTTCTTACTGAGAAGACTTTACATTTTAAAATGATAGATATATGTAACAATTACAAACAAAGATACACTGAGTCGACAGAATTAGACTAAAATTCACATAGAGGAACAAAGTAAAGACACATGAAAGAAAATTTTTGAATATGAATTTTGCAAGGTGGGAGTTAGAAACACTTTATCAAATACCAAACATACTATGAAACTATAGAAATAAAACAATAGCTACGAGCACCAAAATAGAAAGATAATCCCTGGATCAAAAGAATAAAGAATTTCCGGGGGTTGGTATTGTAGCATAGTGAGTAAAGCTGCCTGCTGCAAGACTTACATCCCATATGGGTACCAGTTAGAGTCTGGCTGCTCTACTTCTAATCCAGCTCCCTGCTAACAGCCTGGGAAAGGCAATGAAAGATGGCACAAGTGCATGGGCTCCTGCCACCCACATGGGAGACCCAGATATAGTTCCTGGCTTCAGCCTGACTCAGTCCTGGCTGTTTTGACCACTTAGGGAATGAACCAGCAGATGGAAGATCTCTTTCTCTGCCTCTCCCTCTCTCCGTAACTCTACCTTTCAAATAAATTAATGAATCTTTCTAAAAAAAAATACCCTAACTAGAAAATTATATTTAGGAAAATAGTAGAAAACATAAATGGTATTTTATTTCATAAGTGTTTATGAATTGTCTATATAAAATAAAAAGGTAGGATTCTATATCTGAAACAATTAAGAACTAAACTCTAAATAAAATGAAGTTTTAAATTTTAGAGAAAAGGTCAGAAAAATATCAAGAAATGCTTATTTGAAGTTAGAATGAAGAAAACCTTCCTAAAGCAAATGTATAAACTTAATAAAATGAATATCAAATTATAAAAACTAATAATAGGAAAGATAAACATGCATGACTACCTAAGAATTAAAAAATACATACCACAATAAATGCCATAAATAAAATAATCTGCAGTTCATATAAGGTGTTAATATTCAGAAAGATAAAAAACTTATAAATTGATAAGGAAATGATTCACAGAAGAGGAAATGCATGTGAACAATAAGCATAAAATAAGTCTTGATTTTGATGGTAGTCAGAAACACACAGATTTAAACAACACAACATACCATTTTTGTTCATCTATTTAAGTGATAAATAATTAAAGAAACTACGATATCCAGTATTAGTATTAGAAGTAGGAGTACGAACTGATAAAAACTTTTTATAAAATAATCTAGCATGGGCCGGCACCGTGGCTCAATAGGCTAATCTTCCACCTGCGGCACCGGCACACTGGGTTCTAGCCCCGGTCGGGGCACCGGATTCTGTCCCGGTTGCCCCTCTTTCAGGCCAGCTCTCTGCTGTGGCCCAGGATTGCAGCAGAGGATGGCCCAAGTGCTTGGGCTCTGCACCCCTTGGGAGACCAGGAGAAGCACCTGGCTCCTGGCTTCAGATCAGCGTGGTGCACTGGCCTCAGCGCACAGGCCACGGCGGCCATTGGAGGGTGAACCAACGGCAAAGGAAGACCTTTCTCTCTGTCTCTCTCTCTCTCTCTCACTGTCCACTCTGCCTGTCAAAAAAAATAAAATAAAATAAATCTAGCATTATAAATAAGAACAAGACACATACACAGAGTCATTGACTCAAGTATCTCTCTACTAGAGAATAAAAGTGCCGCCACAGTGTAGTGTAGGGAGACAGGTAGTTCCTGCAGCCTTGCCTGAGTGCCATAAACTCCCTACTGTAAAATAACAACACTGTGGGCCCATTTATTAGAAGATGGTCGAATAAATTTCAGAATGTCCACCCTATGGAATATCACATCGTTTTCTGAAAGAAAGTCAGATTTCTAGGTAATAAGTATAAAAGTCAGTTTTACCCTAATTCCTGTTTTAGGATCATGTATCTGTCTAACAAAAGAAAAAAAGACATATGTACCAGATATATATATATATATACACACAATGTATAAATGCTTAAGAAAGCAATGTAGAAAGGTGACAGCTGAATTAATCACATTTGGGAGTCAACAGAAAGCTTGTTCCTGGTTTACTTCCCCAACCAGGCACTGCTTTCTAATTAAAACAACAAAAACTCAAAAGACATATATAAAGTGCCATGAATTCTGTTTGAAAGCCTTCACACAAATCCCTCACAACTTGGACTAAATTTGGGGGAAAAAATTGTTTCCCATTTTGCAGCTATAAATCTTTCCCTGCATATGCCAGATAAGGGGGCAAATAGCTAACATTTCTGCCTTCTAATTATATGTGCAAAGGACATTTGTGCTCTGAAGAGATGGCAGATATTTAGCATATTAGGCTAATATTTGTACTGAATTGGGGTTACTAAATGCTGCATATTTATGAAAATCTGGATGCATTTCAACCTTGTTTTGTCTCAGTACTCTGGGAAAGCCTATTGGTCCTTATTCTGTCCCAACTTCAAGAGAAGCAGAAAGCAGATAGAAGTTAATGGCTGTGTGGAGGCTATTTTGTTCTAACCAAAAATAAATGGCCCCACTCTGGAAGGCAATGCTTTGTAAGTACCAGTGAATGCTATTTTAAGTAGCTATGAGGTTATATGTGTCTACATGCTTATGTACAGATCTACTTTGGTGTCTTTTCTAGGTTGGGTTTGAAAGCTTTTCAAAGTGACAGCACAGGGCCGGCGCCGTGGCTCAATAGGCTAATCCTCCACCTTGCGGCGCCGGCACACCGGGTTCTAGTCCCAGTCGGGGCGCCGGATTCTGTCCCGGTTGCCCCTCTTCCAGGCCAGCTCTCTGCTATGGCCAGGGAGTGCAGTGGAGGATGGCCCAGGTGCTTGGGCCCTGCACCCCATGGGAGACCAGGAAAAGCACCTGGCTCCTGGCTCCTGCCATCGGATCAGCACGGTGCGCCGGCTGCAGCGGCGGCCATTGGAGGGTGAACCAACGGCAAAAGGAAGACCTTTCTCTCTCTGTCTCTCTCTCTCACTGTCCACTCTGCCTGTCAAAAATAAAAAAAAATAAAAAAAATAAAAAAAAAAATAAAAAAAAAAAAAAGTGACAGCACAAGGTCTCATTTCATCCTGTCTCCCAACTTTCAGAACCCAGAAGAGTGTGATCCACAGAGCTCGGGACCTAGGAGAACCTCTGCCATCACCATATTCCATGTCCCAAATAAGAAGTTCATCCAGCTCTAAATCTAAGCTACTCTGAACTGAACAAAAACTTGTGTTCTCAAAGAATACTGTGTGGCCTCTGTCTAGCAAGAGGATATTTTTTTTTACAGGCAGAGTGGACAGTGAGAGAGACAGAGAGAAAATTCTTCCTTTTCCATTGGTTCGCCCCCCAATGACCGCTGCAGCCGGAGCACTGTGGCCGGCGCACCACGCTGATCCGAAACCAGGAACCAGATGCTTCTCCTGGTCTCCCATGCAGGTGTAGGGCCCAAGGATCTGGGCCATCCTCCACTGCCCTCCCGGGCCACAGCAGAAAGCTAGACTGGAAGAGGAACAACCGGGACAGAGTCCAGCGGCCCGATCGGGACTAGAACCCAGGGTGCTGGTGCCGTAGGTGGAGGATTAGCCTGTTGAGCCGGGGCGCCAGCCAGTAAGCAAGAGGATTCATGAGAACAACCCTCCTACATTGTCTTGTGCAGGGCAGAACCGAGGAGAGCTTGGTAGCTTGCAGTTCTTTCAAGCTGTGAAAAACAGGTAACTGAGTAATGGACAAATTACGTGTTCAACGATTTACATCATCAAATAGACAATCCAAGCTCAACAGTAAAATCTGTTATCCAAATTCTGGAGGATTTTATAGAGGGCTGAAGGCAGAGTCCTTTGATGCAGGTCCTGGAGAACAGATCTGGGTTTCACACAGCAGCATATAAATGACTGAGTCAAGGCAGGCGGGTGCTCTGGTGTAGTAGGCTAAGCCTCTGCCTGCAGTCCTGGCATCCCATTTAGGCACCAGTGAGTGTCTCAGCTGCTCCCCTTCTGATCCAGCTCTCTCCTATGGCCTAGGAAATCAGTGGAAGATGGCCCAAGTGCTTGGACCGCTGCACCCGCATGAGAGACCCAGAAGAAACTCTGGCTCCTGGCTTCCGATCAGTCCAGCTCTGGCCTTTGCAGCCAGCTGGGGAGTGAACCAGCAGGTGGAAGATCTTTCTCTTTTTCTCTCCCTCTTTCTGTCCATAACTCTGCCTGTCAAATAAATAAATAAAGCTTAAATAAAAAATGACGGAGTATGTGCTGAAGTGGCATTACTCCTGTATTCTGTGACAGCCAGACAGGGAGTCCAGAGTGCCAGTGCTGGTGGGAGGCGTTCTCAGGAGGGTGGCACAGCTCTGCAAAAGTGGAGCAAGCAGAGCGCCTGTCACCTGACAGTTTCCCCATTCCACACAGGTGGCTTTATGAACAGCTGACAGTCCCTGTGGAGGCCTATGAGGCCTGTAAAAGAGTGTGCTGTGCTTAATCTCTACAAAGGTAAAATTATTGCATTATCATATTATATTCGAGATTATTAGATTATACTGCATTATAAGAAAATCGCGCCTTTGGAATGAATGTGTTTCCTTCTGTCAATCACAGTACTACCTAATTGTGACGATCAATCACTTTTAAGTGAACTTTCAAGAAAATGCAAACAACATGCTTATTTTCTAAAGCATTGATTTAAGGGAAATTCTTGCTTTCTAATTGGCAAAAATTCCCGTTTTCTGCACATATGCCAGTAAAATTCTATTTACAGCTAGGATGATATTCAAATATTTAACAACTAGCATGTCTTTGGAATGGTCTTATCAGAACAGATGCCAAACATAAACAACTGGTAATGGTGAGTAGCAAATACCAGTGGTATCTACCACTGTCACTGAAAATAAATAATTTTATAAAACAAAATTTTTGAAGTACATTAATAAGCCATTGGCATATAAATACTTCTCTAACAAGCTTTGGAATGGTCAAAGTTATTTCTAAAATAAATAACACATTGAACTAAAACTTTTCATATAGATAGAAATTGTGATGATACTACATGGGTAAGTAGCTGAGAGAAGTGCAGCGGGACAGATGTGCTTAAAATAAGGAACGTCAATATTTCTCAACTTAGTTGTATATTACCTAGCTGTATCTCACTTGTTTAATATAAACTTTGAAGAGACTGTAAACTGATTAAGAAATCTACTGACTCTATTTAGTAATTCTTAAAAGCATATTGAAAATACAATTAAGTGCAGTGTGTTAAATATAACTCAGATGACACCCAGAAATCAGAAATAATAAAAATTCTTTGTAAATATTCTACAATTTTTCAATCCAATTAAGTCACATTCTATATTTTTATCTATTTTATTTTGCTGTACATACAGCTTTGAGCCTAAACCTACTGGAGTTAATTTTTTCAAAAACAAAAGCAAGATTTATTAAATTTTTTCATCTATGTATGCTTTCCCAAAAGATAAAAATGCGATTCCAGTTTGGTGTCTGCACCTATACAATCCTTGACCTCTATTTATCACTTGAACACCAGTGCTAATTAAAATAATGGATACTTCATGGAGCAAATCCAAACTTATTCTGTGTACTGCAGTAGTGGGTTGCACTTTATAATGGAGAGATTCTGTCAAAAAAATTGGATTGTTCTATGTAATTGAGCATTTTTACTACATTTATTTAGGAAATGCAACTACTAGGAATATTTTAAGTCCCGTGAGTCCTACCACTAATTATGCAATATTTTTGAATACTCTGTCCCTGACTGACATCTCAATTTATCTTGATAAATTTTTACAGCTGTAATTTATTTTCTTTCTTATACCATTTCTTTATATATTTTTTAAAGATTCATTTATTTACTTGAAAGTCAGAGTTACACAGAGAGAAGGGGAGGCAGAGAGAAAGAGGTCCTCCATCCACTGGTTCATTCCCCAAATAGCTGCAACAGCCGAACTTGTGCTGATCTGAAGCCAGGAGCCAGAAGCTTCCTCCAGGTCCCCCACGTGGGTGCAGGGGCCCATGGCTTTGGGCCATCTTCTACTGCTTTCCCAGGCCACAGCAGAGAGCTGGATTGGAAGTGGAGCAGCCAAGACTCTAACTGGCACCCATATGGGATGCTGGTACTACAGGCGGTGGTTTACCCGCTATGCCTGTAGTACCAGCGCCAGCCCATTTCTTTATATTTAAAGCTGTAATTTTGAACTCATTTATTGATATTTATATTTCCACATTATAATTAATTAGAATTCGTCACTCAACTTGGTGTATTTAGTACTTGTAAATGAGTTTGTGGTCAAATTCAGTTATTAAATTATGATGTGTGGTTTTCCTTAAGATATGTGTGAATCTTCTTAATTAAAACAAATATTTATATATGAAATCATATAGATGGACTCTGAACACCAGGAGACACAAAAAGATACAGAGTATCATATTGAATAACTTTGACATGACAATTGTGTTGAATTTAACCTTTGGACTCAAAGATCTAATCCAAATATAATCCATACGTATGGATGTGTCAGCAAATGATCAGAGACTATATTATGTTTATTATTTTCTCATTAAATATTTACTTCTCAAACAGGTCAGCTGTTAATATAGAAGAAATAGCAAAATCTGCACATAATATAAAATATTCATCTTTGCCACAAATTCCCATTTTTATCCCACCAAATTATTCCCAAAATTATTAAAAAGCAGTAAAATGGACAGACTCAAAGGTCACACCCTTGCCTCGCCCAGGCTCTAGAGGAAGTGTTAATGAGCACAGAATTAGCCAAAAGTTGGCAGCAGTTATATGAAAGAGAAGCAGGGGGTCTGCAGTCAATTCACAAACTAATCTGTCTCTGAGTAATTGGAATTAGGACACCATGATTTTAAACTTAGTTACATTCCAGTATGTGATTTTCCCATGAGTACTTTTGAAACACATTGCAAAATATTTATTTGCAATCCTGTCATGCAAATATGTCCACATACTAAACCTGGAATATTACAAATGCATAAAGAAAAGCCAATACAAATTCAAAAACACATTCCTAGGGCACCTACTATGTGCCAGGATATATTCAAGGGATATAGTCAAGATTCAAGGAATACAGGGATGAACAGGATATATTTTCTTTCTTCATAGTACAAATATTCTGATGGAGAAGACCTATAATAGACAAGTAAACAAATGGCCCTTGCAAATAATGCTAATTTTGAACACTAATTCGGAAATGGTAGTTATGGAAGACACACTGAATTGGCTGAGGCGAGCGCAGGGATGCATAAACAGAGACAATAAATACACACTATATAATCCAGAATCACAGAGATTAGAACACTAGAAAGAGGTTTCTTGTTTAAATCCTGTATTCAGTATTTTCTCTATAAATTTGTCTAAACAAGTTACCCTTCTGATTGCAATTAGTTTTTCTCCCTCTCATCCACTCTTGTCTATTAATCTTTCTAAAATGTCATTGAAATAAGCAGTTACCCTAGTCTGAAATCTATCTGAAAAATACGTGGCTTTGTGGTGTAGATGGCTTCCAGGACCATCTACTTGTAGCCTGAAGCACTGCTTCAGTTTACAACACGAACCTCTGGATCACGAGGTAGTCCTTTTCATCTGCCATGCTCATTTTTCCACACCGAGTTTCTATTGCCAACTCCTGTCCTCCATTTGCTTGAATTCAACACGTTTTTGGAAGCCGAGTTTGCAATCCACTCCCACTTTCTCTACTATGTTGACACAATCTAAAAAAAAAAATAAGCTTTGAAGTCAAATTTCCATGGTGAAACCATTTATTTTCCTTGATATTCAGTTCTTCACTGGTAAAATGGAGTCTACTTATATACCTACTTGATCACTTTCTTATGTTGTTTTAGTAGAATAAATAATCATGTTATTTTTTGTTTTTCAGAATTTATCCAGGATAAACCTCAATAATGATTTTGCTGATTTTTAAAAATACAATGAGAATATAGTACAAAGCTGAGTATAGGAGGAAATCAAAATTAGTTTGGTAACTGAATTATAAAAATTTCCTATGGATAAGTTACTGAGGTCACAAGGTTTCTGTGAAATAAGGCAAAAACTGTGAAACTGAAAATTGTAATTATTTCCTGCACTAAAAAAATTAGAAATCATCTAACATTTCATATTCAAGAAGCTTCTCATTTATTTATTCAACAGATATTTAAGACATTTTTGAGAACCCGCTTTGTCCTTACAGGACTCATTAGTCACACTGAGAATTTGTATTTAAGTTGATATCAATTAAAACTGAAATCCAGCCCCTCAGTCGCACAGCCACATTTCAGTTCTGTGGTAGGCACACATGGCTAGTGACTATCACTTTGGACAGTGCAGAAGACATTTCTATCACTGCAGGAAGCCCTGGAGGACCAGAGAAGATCTAGACAGCTTGTGATTATAGGAAGGGGTTGAGAGCAGGTACCTATAGCCAAAGAACTAAAGATATGCTGGAGGGGATGAGATCTGAGCAAAATCACTTTAATACAATACAGTTTAACTTTATAAAACCAATTTCCACAAGAATACTTGTGACCACAGAAGAGCGTATGTTAACATTGTTGTTTGTTTTTGAGAAATTAGGTAAATTACATATGCATCAGTTTAAGGGCTTTAAATGTCTAAATTTATGTATCAAAATATTGTGAATCTTGATTCTAAGAAAAAGGTTTGAAATGTTATTTGACTACTGTTTCTTCTTTACAAATGTTCATATGTTTTTAGTAGGAATCCTTAAGGTGATCTTGTTTTCATTTTAAGATTATTGATATCTGGTGGTTTAAATAATTCATATTTGTTGAACACTTTCTGGAAATAATGCAGTTCTACATTATTCTAATCTTAAAATTTCTTCATTGATATTTGATACTTAAACTAGTTCAAGTTTAGAAACAATGAGTATTGTGTGTTACATGTAAAATAGGATCAAAGCTTCGAATTCGGCTTACAGAATTATTTCTAAAAAGCATTTCTAGGAAAGACTACAAAAATTGGCTTTTGTTCTGTGTGATTCTTCATCTCTATGTGATTTTCTCTATCTTTGCTGGAACATAAACATAGTCAATTCAAAAGCTAGGTGTTTAAAACGACTCAGAAGCTATCAGTCTTGCCTTGACAACCTCTCCTGAATCCTAAGGCAAGGGCCTCCCTTAGGTGTCCCAGGGAGGTGTAATAACTTCCCAACACAAGGTGGTGCTCTGTTCTTATGAAACAGCAATGCCTTTGACTTGGCTCTAGGAATCAGAGGTCAAACATTGTTACAGTTTGACCAATTTTTTTGAAGGTTTTAAAAACTGTTAATGTATAATTCACACTTGAAAACCTCATCTAACCATTTAAAAATCATTCTTGGGAAGCCATCCTAATCATAATTCCAACCACTCTGGGAGGAACCAATTCATCTCATTGTGCTCAACAGTACTCTTTCTGATGTCAGTAGGCCCTGCATCTCTCACTGATTGCTTCTTTTCATTTTCTCTGTTTGTGATTCCTTTTGATCAGATATTTCTTATGCTTTTCTTTGGGGTGTCTCAAGCCTATTGTCATTTTTGTGAATTGATCAGAATTTTCCAGAAAAAATCTCTCAGGTTGAACTCCAAATGGTTTCAATGACTTTGACTCTCCTTCAACTAATTAATCAGTTAATTAATCATTTCTTTAGTTAATGCTACTTCCCATATAAGTAAGAACAAATAGAATATAACATATAGGGTTGCATGTAGGGTAACATGTAGGGTTGCATATAGAGTTGCATATATATTTACCTACTGACAGATCTCGACTCCCATCCTTGCTCTAGGGAAGCCACGACAGCATAATTTAAAACTGTGACTTATTCAGGATTAACCCATTAAAAGAATCTTCCTTGCTTCAGGAGAGGGAGCAGAACAATGCCATATTTCATAACTCAAGATTTGTTCATATGGAGAAATAATCAGGCATAATATGTGTATACATAGACATACATAATATAAAAATACTAATCATGTATATATTCATATCTATTTCTGTATGCCTTATGGTACCTCAAAAAGTTCATGGGAAATAAAATGTAAAAGTAAGTTTATTTTAGTTCAAAAATTTTTAAGTCCATGCAAAAAAGGATTTTCAAAAAGTTCATGAAAATGCCTATATGAAAAAAATAATGAATGGATTTGAATAATTTTTGTACCAAAACACTTTTTAAATTTCATTTTCTGCAAACATTTTAAAGTTTATGTAACAATATACCAAATCTGATAACAACATGGAAACTACTACTCAAAGCCAGTAAGTAAGCCAATAAGTAATAAATAAGTAATATTTCCTTCCGAGACAGACGAGATTGGGCGAGTTCAGGGTGGTATGGCCGTAGACAATAAGTAATATTTCCAATATTATTCAAGGAACTTTTCCATAACTAATTCAAATTTCTGGGAATTGATGTCAAATAATCCCAACATATACTCTATTTTTAATCACATGAAATACTGATTTTTAAAAAATTTTATTTAAGCTGTATAAGTTTCATATTTTTCATATATACAAATTTAGGAACATAGTGATATTTTCCACCCTACCCTCCCTCCCACCAATGTTCCAACACTTCTTCCTCCTCCTTCTCCCATACCCACTCTTAATGTTTACAAAGACCTATTTTCAGTTTACTTAATAATCATAAAGCTAACCCTACACTAAGTAAAAGAATTCAAGAACAAAAAGTATAAAGAAAAAATACACTGTTCCTCAACGAAACAGACAATGCTGTAAACAATCATTAAATCTCAGAAATGTCCATTTTACTCCAATACATTATATTTAAGTACTCTATTAGTTACTGCTGATCAGGGAAAACATATGATATCTGTCTTTTTGAGACTGGCTTATTTCACTGATCTTATTTGCAAATGCTTAAAAATATTGTCAAAAAATTAAATTGTTAGAAATTGTGTATTCTCTATTGCTTTAAAATCACAAAATAAAAATATAGAGGAAAAGAGATGAGAAAAGATTCCATTTGTTCTAAGTTCTGTGCTATAATCATATCTCTGATGAAAGTTTGCTGATGCCATGACAATGTCATAGTTTCAGCTCCTCAAAGAACATGTTGTCTGGTTACTACAGCATTTCTATATTTGGATTAATTAGAAACGGAAGCATGGTTAGCATTAGCTTTGAAATTAAATGAGCCCCCTAACAGGGAAGCTAATTACTGAATTCACTCTGACGTTCTGTTTTACCAGGGAAAATTTAGGTTATTGAATTGAACAATATGTACTCAAGACTAGAAATGGAAATCAAGGCATCCATAGAGAGAGTGCAGTGGAAGCAGTGGCTCTCACAGAGCCAGATCCGACATTATCTTTTGTTAAGGAGGATTATTATTATTGTTAATATTGTCACCTTTATGACAAAGGTTCTAATATGAAGAGTACTTGGAATTCTTAAAAAGCTTCCATTAGTCTATTCTTCCATTAGTCTATTCTTCTGACTTCCATTAACACATCTTTCCCACTGAGTGATTAGGCGACTCCACCAGAAACCATAATGCGGATATGTTGGGGAAGATTTAGGGAGGAAACTTTTCTATAAGCTTGAAAGACAAAATGGTAATTTGTCTGAGCTTCAGTGTAAAATGTTTCTTCTCTATGTGGTTTCATTTTCTGAATAGAAGTTAGTAGTGAACCAAAACTATATTCACAGTATTGCACTTTTTCAAATACCACACATACACACATGCACCACATGGACACAGGCATACACACAGGCATATCTCTTATATACAACAATAATAATAAAGATGCAGGAGGCAAGTGATAGCTAGGAAAGCTCCAGCTGTCTTCGTTATGCTATTTAAATAATGGCAAGTACAGCATTAATATTTATAGCCATTTAGAAATCAACCAACAGTTACTGTTTTACCTTGCAAAAGCACTAAGATTCTTAGAAACCAGAAAGATGCTTTTAGCATCACACTAGATTGGTTGTCAATATTTAATAAAGGTTGAACTGATGAGACAGATCATTTGGTCATTTTGGGATAAAGATACATGTTCCTAAATCTTAATTCAATAAAGCAGTGCATGGAACATTTTGGCCTGGAAGGGTCTTTATGATGGAAAGCCAGTATCTGGTGTTCTTGACGAGTTTGTGCTGTTTTCTAACTACTTTTTAACAGTGTCTTCTAACTACTTAAGTATAGATTACCATTTCTTCTATCTCCTGCAGCCGATATGGAGATAATCTCTACAATTCTCCTGAAAGGAGAACACAAACATATGCTTAGTGTGTTTCCTATCCATCTTCATTCTATGCCTCTCTGGCTTTCCTATTATTCAAGGTTCTTCCAGCCATATTCCTATTACATGGTATAAAGAACAGTGGATGACATGTGTATTCATTTTATGATTATTGAAGCATATAAGTTAATAAGGTATTTAATATAACATACGTCACCCGCAGTTTAGATGAGTTCAATTATTTGTAATTTATAAAATCTATGCATTTGTCTCTGCTATATTCCAAATGTCATATACTGATATTTGATAATTGAAATGTTAAAAATTGGCTATGTCTTGATAATATTTTCAACCATAGACTTCTGGAGTATTAATATATAGCAATAAAAATCTATTTTACCTTTAAGAAATACTTGTGGATAATGTAGTGACTTTTTTGTTTTGTGTTTCTTTGTTTTTCTGAGAGATTATTGTTGAAGCCTGCTAAGATTTTAGTCCCAGGAAACAGGAATCTTATCAAGATATGAATTTTGGTGTAGATTAAAAACAAAAGAAGCAGAGAAGTTTTGCACAGTCATTGCAACAAGGCAAAACTCTTCCACGAAGTAAGGAAACCGTCATAATAAGCAGGTGCCAACTTGAAGTATCATTAGTGTGTGGCTCCTTCTTTATGTCTGCAAGTAACCTCAAAGACTAATATGTAGTAATGACACTGTATATATATATATACACACATATATATGATAAAATATTGTGCAGTAATTTAAACTAAGTTGAAAAGTGTGTGTCACTGAAACTGTTCATGCTTAATATAAAAGGCTCAAGGCAAGAAAATAACATAGGTGATATAATTCCAACTATATAAAAATTTACATAACAAAGGGACCTAGAAGAAAATATGCCGATGTGTTAAGGGAGGTTAAGAGTTCAGGTGGTAGATTTAGGCCCTGGATATCAGACAACTTGAACTTCTCTGAGAAGCCCTTAAGCTATCGCCCCAATCCTTGCTCACAGAGCATCACTCTGTTCCGGTCCCTCTGCTGTTCTTCATGTTCCTTGAACATGCCAGATTCACTGCATCCTCCAGATCCTTTTTTTTATATTTTTAGAATTTTTTCGACAAACTTTATGAACCCTAAAAAAACGAATTAAAAAAATATATACTCTGGGTACTGCTGCTGTGCTGTAGTGGGTAAAGCTGCCACCTGCAATGCCAATATAATATATGTGCCAGTTTGAGTCCTGACTATTCCACTTCCTATCCAACTCCCTACTAATGCACCTGGGAAAGCAGTGGAAGATGGCCCACATACTTGGGCCCCTGCACTCACGTGGGAGATCTGTAAGCTCTTGATTCCTGACTAGCCCAGTTCTGGCTGTTGCAAGCCATTTGGGGACACAACTAGCAAATGGAAGCTCTCTCTCCCTCCCTATGTGTCTCAAAATAAATCTTAGCTGCCGCCTGCAGTACTGGCATTCCATATGGATGCAGATTCAAGTCCCTGCTGCTCTGCTTCTGATCCAGAGACCTGGAATAAACTTCTCTCTCCTTATCTCCGTAGCTCCAACCATTATGGCCAATTGGGGAGTGAACCAGTGGATGTAAGACCTAACTCTTTAAAGTAAAAAAAAAAAATAAAAATATTACTCTAATGCATTAAATTTTTTTCTAACATGCTCATTAACCCAGATGCAGGTGTTTAGTAGTCACTGTTGCCATTAACCAATTGCTACAATGCCAACAATTAATTTCCATCTGTTCTTAAAAAAGATAGCCATTTCCCATCCAATGGTTTAGTCCCCCAAATGGCAAGAGCCAAGAACTCAATCCAGGTCTCCCATTTGGCTGGTAGGGACCTAAGCACTTTAGTCACCACCTACTGCTTGCCATGGTGTGCACTAGGAAGCTGGAAGCAGAACCGGGATTTAAACCTAGGTGCTCCTGCTGTGGAACACAGGCACCCCACAGACACACAGCCACAACGCCAAACACAGACCACCTCAATCTTTAAGGCAAAAGTGAACTGTACGGAATTCAGGATCAGGGGTTGGCTTTTTCTGAAATGAGCCAAGCAACAAATATTTGAGGTATTGTAGGCCACACAGCATCTGTGCATCAGGGTTAAAAACAGTCATAGATAATAGGATGTAAATAAATAGGTGACCAGGTCATATACAAACAGGCAACAGATTGCTCTGCCAACTTCTAGCTTAGAAAATTCCTGCCTACTAAAAATCTAACTACAATTCAATACCCGCCCCACCCCTCAAGTCCTTCACACTAAACACGTCAAGTACTTGGAGCCAGAGAACATTTCTATCATTGCAGAATGTTCTAAAGGACCATTAAGAGGCAGCTAGGCACTTCACAAACCAGAATACAACAGCAGTTCAAAAGGGCTCACATATTTATTACTGAACCAGCCCACTGGTCACAGCCCTAATCAAACATGTCCAGCTGTCCAGATGATGGTGACATCTTCAGCTTGATGTGGTGATAGTGACATTGTGACATTGTGACAGAAGAAATGAGCACGCCATTCAAGTGCAATTCCTTATAGACCCAGCTTGGTTCTTCTCAAATGTCTCCTCTTGGAGTTATACCTGATTTTATTACCAGTTTTCATCCGAATCCATTGCGGAATGGGCGGTTTTGTTTTTGTTTTTTGGCCAGGAACCTCTTGATTCTGAAGGTCTTGTGAGAAGACATGGCGAGGAAGAATCAGGGACACCCACCACGATGGCGGAGGAAAGGAGAAAGGCCATTCTCCAGATCTTTGCCCCTGTTACTTTTGATTGGAAAACTCTCCACCCAAATATTTGCATAGTTTCAAGCTTTCTCTAAGACATCACCCATCTATAAGAAAGATAGATAAAATTCAAAGCACACTATACTTTTCTCATTAGGTGTTTGACATTAGCTAACATAATAAAAGTATAATTTATCAATTTTTGTGAATTTTTTACTGATCTCTATGAAAAAGAGAGAATTATTGCTGAAAGAGAAAGGAGCAAGTTGAGTGTATATGCTATGTAGAGATTAAATTAATTGACTATGCAATGTAAGCTGATGGGGTAAAAGTGAGAGTATTTGAAGGAGGCAGAGATATCAGGTAGTAGAAAGTAGAGCAATCTTTGGATTGTACATAACAAGGAATTCTTGAGGTCAGTGAGCCCAGTGAACAAACCCAGCAGAATAAGAAGGACCAATAGGACTGTTTTGTAGGAAATAAGAATTGTGGAGGAATTGCAGCTACTACAAATAAAAGCATTCACTGCATTCCCTACCCTTTCCAAGATTTTACCTAATGACTTTTGGACTGAATTATTTAGGTGAGAAGAGATAGAAGTAGCAAAGTAGTAATAGTGGATACTTCAAAAATTTCATGGAAACTGGAAGTAAAAGATAAGTTCATTTGGATGCAAAAATGTTTGTAATCCATGCATAGTTTTTTCATAATATGCACATTCCATGAATTTTTGAAAACCATATAAATATACATATATATAAATATACATATATATACATATATGTTTAAAACCATATGTTTCATTGTTTTTGAGGTTATAGTATATTTATAACTGATTGTTGAACATTCAGAATTTTTCCTTATGCTTTATTCTTATTTTCAAATTAATTGCATATACTTGTAATTATATTTTTGCATACTTGTTACTATGCCTTTTATGTGTCATTTGCAAAGTTCAGGTGTTGCCAATGTGAATGTGAAGCTTAAAAAAATGTTTATTCCATAAAGAATCATCCTTGCGAATGAGATTTAAGTTTGGGCATTGTATTTCTACTTCTACTTTGGATTTTCATGCCATTTGTTCTTTGTTTCTGTTTGGCTATTTGTTCTTTCCTTATTTGATTTATAAAAGGTTTTTTTTTTAAAAAAAGATTAATTTATTTGAAAGGCAGAGTTACAGAGAGGCTGTGGCAGAGAGAGAGAGAGAGAGAGAAAGAGAGAGAGAGAGAGAGAGGTCTTCCACCCGCTGGTTCTCTCCCCAAGTGGCCACAACAGCTGGACATGGGTCAATCCAAAGCCAGGAGCCAGGAGCTTCTTTTGGATCTCTCACATGGGTGCGGGGGCCCAAGGACTTGGGCCATCTTCTACTGCTATCCCAGGCCATAGCAGAGAGCTGGATAGGAAGTGGAGCAGCTGGGACTCAAACCGGCATCGTAGTGGGATGCCAGCGGATGCCAGCAGATGCCAGCACTGTAGCCAATGGTTATGATACAGTGCTGGCCCCAAAAGGTTTTTAAATAAAAAAAATGCAAGCTTCTTAACAGAAAATAATTGCTTGGGTCCCCAACTGAGAAATTCTGTTTCTAATATGGAAGAATTACACCATGTTTCCCATGGAAGGCCAAGTATGTCAAAGATGGCCAAATAGACACTTTATCTGGGAATATTGAGTCTAGAGGCTGTGAGGTCTACACAGATAATCTTTACAGATAATTTGGGGTGGTTGTGGTTGTGACTGAGTAAAAGCTCAGAAGCATCACAGGGACTGTCTGGGGAGAATATGCCACAGGAACTTTGCTGTACTTGGTCACCTTGCTTCTCATTCAAACTTGCTTCTCAAGCTTTGGTTCTGTGAGCAACTTCTCCAAATTACCTTAAGTCATATGTCAACCAGTAATTTTCTGCCATTTTGCAACTAAAAATATTAGTAATACAGATATTTTATAGATATATACCTATTTATGTGTATAAATAGCACATTTTTCTAATTTTTTGGAATGTAATTACCATACATATTTTTATTTTCATTTAATCAATATTTTATTCTACATAAACTATCACTAATATGTGCTTAGAGATTTATGGAATCTCAAAACTATAGCAATATTGATCTAATATCACTTTGTCCCTTTAATTGGAAATTCATACTGATACAACGTATAATTAGAGCTCTGTTCATGTAGTTTGGTTCTCAAATATATATCCAATTGTTTTTCACTATTCATGGTTCAATTTAGGTAGGGTATATGTGTCCAGGAATCTATCCATTTCTAGTAGATTTCCCTGTTCGCTGGCATACAACATTGGTAGTAATTTCTGATGACTCTTTTTATTTCTGTGGTGTCTTTTATTACATTCCTTTTTTTGTCTTTGATTTTATTGATTTGGGCCTTCCCTCTCCTTTTTTGGTTAGTTGGGCCAATGGTGTGTCAATTTTGTTTATTTTTTCAAAAAACCAGCTCCTCGTTTGGCTGATTTTTTGTAAATGTTTTTTTGGATTCAATCCTGTTGATTTCTTCTCTGATTTTAATTATTTCTCTTCTCCTACTAGATTTGGTTCTGGTTTGCTGCAATTTTTCTAGATCCTTGAGATGCATTGATAGCTCATTTGTTTGGTTCCTTTCTAATTTCTTGATGTAGGCACCTATTGCTATAAACTTGTCTCTTAACACTGCTTTTGCTGTATCTCCTAAGTTTTGATATGTTATGTTGGTATCCTCATTTACTTCCAGAAAGTTTTTGATTTCTTCTAAGACCCAGTGTTCATTCAGGAACATATTGTTCGGTCTCCATGTGTTTGCATATGCTCTAGGGATTCCTGAGTTGCTAATTTCCAGCTTCATTCCATTGTGGTCTGAAAAGACGCATGGTATGATTTCGATTCTTTTGAATTTGCTGAGACTTGCTTTATGGCCTAGTATGTGGTCAATCCTAGAGAAAGTTTCATGCACTGCTGAGAAAAATGTGCATTCTTGAAGTATAGGATGAAAATTTCTGTACATATCTGTTAGATCCATTTGGTTTATAGTGTCAATTAAATCTGATGTTTCCTTGTTGATCTTCTGTCTGATTGATCTGTCTATTAATGAAAGTGGAGTATTGCTGTCCCCCAATACTCTTGTATTGGAGTCTAAGTCCCCATTAAAGTTCCTTGACATATTTTTTAAATAACCCGTTGCCCTGTAATTAGGTGCATATACATTTATTATAGTTATATCTTCCTGTTGAATTGATTCCTTAATCATTATATAGTGCCCCTCTTTGTCTCTCTTAACAGTTTTTCTGTTAATGTTTATTTTGTCTGATATTAAGATGGTTACGCCAGCTCTTTTTTGGATTCTGTTGCTATGGAATATCTTTTTCCAACCTTTCACTTTTAGACTGTATGCACCTTTGTTGGAAAGAAGTGTGGCCAGCGCTGTGGCTCAATAGGCTAATCTTCCACCTGCGGCACCGGCACACCAGATTCTAGTCCCAGTCTGAGCGCCAGATTCTGTCCTGGTTGCTCCTCTTCCAGGCCAGCTCTCTGCTGTGGCCCGGGAAGGCAGTGGAGGATGGCCCAAGTCCTTGGGCCCTGCACCTGCATGGGAGACCAGGAGAAGCACCTGGCTCCTGACTTCAGATCAGCATATCACACTGGCCATAGCGGCCATTTGGTGAACCAATGGAAAAGGAAGACCTTTCTCTCTGTCTCTCTCTCACTGTCCACTCTGCCTGTCAAAAAAAAAAAAAAAAAATGGAAGAAATGTTTCTTGTAAGCAGCAAATAGATAGGTTTTGTTTTTAAATCCATTCAGCCAGTCTGTGTTTTTTAACTGGAGAGATGAGGCCATTTACATTCAAATTGACTATTGAGAAGTAGTGACTTTGCCTTGCCTTTTTTCCAAAGATATTTCTAATATATAATTTTAACTTCCTGTGAACTTTTACTGAGATATTTTCGTCCTTTACCTTCTTTCGTACTGACGACCATGCTTCTGTGTTTCTGTGTGTAACACATCTTTAATCATCTTTTGCAGGGCTGTACGAGTGGTGACAAAATCTTTCAATTTCTGTTTGCTATGAAAGGTCTTTATTTCACCTTCATTCACAAATGAGAGCTTTGCAGGATATAATATTCTGGGCTGGCAGTTTTTCTCTCTTAGTACCTGGGCTATGTTTCGCCATTCCCTTCTAGCCTGTAGGGTTTCTGATGTGAAGTCTGTTGTGAGTCTAATTGGAGACCCTCAGAATAATCTGGTGTTTCTCTCTTGCACATTTTAGAATCTTTTCTTTATGTTTCACTGTGGTGAGTCTGATTACAACGTGTGGTGGCAAGGATCTTTTCTGGTCATGTTTATTGGGAGTTATGTTTGCTTCCTGTACTTGGATGTCTCTTTTTTCTCCAAACCTGGGAAGTTTTCTGCTAGTATCTCACTGAAAAGGCCTTCTAATCCTTTCTCTCTCTCCATGCCTTCAGGAACTCCTAGAACCAGAATGTTGGTTTTTTTAATAGTATCCTGTAAATTCCCAACAATATTGTTTACATTTCTAATTACTCTTCTTGTCTTTGGTTTGACTGTGTGCTTTCCTGTGCTCTGTCTTCTCAGGCCGATATTCTCTCTTCTGCTTCACTGATTCTGTTTTTAAGGCTCTAAACTGTGTTTTTTATTTGTTCTATTGAATTCATTTCATTTTGATTTCTCTTCAATATCTCAATTTCATGTTATATTAAATTCCTCATTTCATTTTTATTCCTTCTTAAGATTTCATTTTTGTGAGAGAGATTTTCTTTCACGTCCTGCATGGATTTCAGCAGTTCATGTGTTTGTTTTTGATTACTTCTAAATATTTTTTCATAAATTTTTTGAGTTCCATTTCTTGCATTTCTTCTATATCATTGTCTTCATAATCTTGTATTGAAGTGTCATGTCCATTTGAGAGCATTATATTGTCTTCCTTGTTCTTGTTTCCTCGGTTGTTGCATTTGTTGTTTGGCATTTCTGGAGATACTCGTTGGTTTCTTCTTTTTTTTATTCCCCCACTGTGGCAGCTTTTCTCATTGTACTCTGACTCTGTAGTTAAGTGGACTGTCTGTTTTCAGTGAATCTCTAGAAGCTTGTGGCCATAGAACTCTGTTGAGTTCTTTAGGGTTAAGGGTGTACCTAAGCTGACATACCCAGGTTTGGCATAGTAAATCTCTCTCTCTCTCTCTCTCTCTCTCTCTCTCTCTTGAATCAGCTGAGCTCTTCTCCTTGATGGCGATCAGTGCCTGAGCGCTAGCCTCAGTGGGTATAATATCTGTCTGCTCTGTCCCAAGGACCACACAAAGGATCTGTGCAGTCCTCAGTGTAAACTCAGATTCCCCTGCAATGTCTCTCACCGGGTAGCCAGGGCTGCCCGAGCTTGTGGTGTCTCCCACGAAGATTACTCATGTCTCAGGCACACTGTGAGTTCTCCCACAGACCCTCAGTTTCTCTTTTTTTCTTTCACAGTCCCAGTTCATAAGCTCCTCACATTCACTATGTCTCAGTCTCCTGTTACTACTCCCCACCAGAGTCAGGTTTTTCTGCTTGGCTGATTGCTGGGCACAGCCCTGAGCTGGCACAGCTATTACATATTTCAAAAATGGTGCCTGCTTCGTCAGCTCATATGCCTTTTAAGGTGACTGGAGAGAGAAAATTGTGTCCATTTATTTTTTTTTTCTCTTCCCTAGATAGGCTGGTGTACTTTCCCCGATGGGGCTTCAAGCCTCATTCCCTCTAGGGTCTTCCTGTCGTTTTTCCACCAGTGTCTCGGGCTACTGCAGTTTCATATCACCTCTCTTTCCAGCACTGGTGTGGAGAGTCTCGGCAGCTGGGGTCCTGAGCTGTGGGCACCCATGACCTCCACGTAGATCCACTGTATCCCTCTAATTACAGAAGAGTTTCCTCTGCTGTTTTTTTTCCCTAACTCTTCCCTGAGACTACACTATCTACACTTTTATTAAACTATCTTCTCCTGGACTATCAGTAAGCTCCCTCCCTATTCCACCATATTGGAACTATTTTCTTTTATTTGTTTAGCAGTAAATCTGATGCCTTTGGGGGAGAGCATAACAGTAGACTCATTATTAACAAAATTAACAAAGTTGTGGGAGATCATTCATGATTGGTGGAATTGTATTATTTTTTTTCCTGTTTGGCTTTTCTCAATATTTTCTGAAACTTTATAAAAGATACTACCCTCAATGAAGGTGAAATAAGGACTCCATGACAATGGCAAATACACTCCAATTTTAGATGTCTTTCCTACATTGGAATAAGAGTGATTTTTGGCAACACGTTCTACAGAATACAAATATATATATATATATATATACACATATATATACATACATGTATATATATATACATACATAGCATAAAGAATCTATGGGTGATTCCTCATTTTCATGTTACTGGTTCACTCTTATAAAAGACATTTTTTTCAGATTATTTTATATCCTTCTATAATTGCAACAAATTTGGTGGGATCTTAAAATATCTCCTTACTGAAAAAGTGCAGCCAACAAGTACACAGTACCATGGACCAATTACTCATTTTCCTTCACAAAGTTTGTACAAGACACACAGACAAATTAAGGAATTTTTACCCAAACCATATCTTAGAAAATTACATCAGGATATATACCATGTCATCAAGGTTGTACAACAAGACCGATAGCTGATAATTTCCAAGGAATATTTTGTAGAACATGAATTTTACAAAGTATCTGTTAAGGATAAGTCTTCAAACTATTCATTAAATCAGTCATAAATCGTACATGGGTAAGACTCAAAGTAAAATACAATCTGAGGCAAATTGCTTTTCAATTTGTTTCTCCTGTGAAATCAAGTATGCTATGTGCTTCAAAATACCATAGTTGGACAGGCATCAGAGACATATTCCATAGAAAGAAATGGGAAAGAAGAATGGAATGTTTGGTCCCCAATCAAGTTCAAAAAATAATAGGCCATGCAAAATTAATTTTTAAGGCTTGAGAGTAATCTTTGACTATATGTTGTACTCTCAAGACCCAGTTGGGTTGGAGGTGCTGCCATCTGAACACACTTGGGCTGGGATCCTGCCAGGCATTGGCCCCAGGAAACCATGAGGACCAACTTCCATGGATTTGCTGGGCACTGCACATACTGCAGCTCCCACAGCCTGGAGTTGCATACTTTTGGCTCTTGTCAGTGGGAATCAGATGCAATATGAAGGAGGTTCTTCCAATCTGGGATTGTAGTGGGGGCCCTACCCACCTGGCTCTGCCCTCTTGACTCTGCTAGGCTTAGCCTTAGTAAAGGCTTTCTGTGGTGGCTCTGTGCCTGCAGCAGGTCTCTGCCTAGACCCTGTGCATCTCTGGGACAATGTTTGAAGGCTAGGTGGAAGCAAACACATTCTCACACCTTTGCTAGGTACCAGAAAGCTGCACTGTGGCTTGATGCTTGAGCTGCACCTGGGGAAGCTGAGGAGCACATAGACGCAGTATGAGGAGGAGGGCCCTCAATGTGAGCTGTAACTAGTAATGGCAGCTCCTCCTTTGGAATCATTCTGTTGCCAGGCCCCACCACTCTATGCCTGCAATGGTAGGGGCAACCTCACTGATGGGAATCAGACTTGCAGTGCCATTTGTCCATTCTTTTGGACAACAGGTTGTGGCTTCTGTTCAGATGACTGAGTAATTGCTCCATTGTCTTGGAGAATGGTGCTCAGATTCCACTGACAAGGCTGATCCCTCCTAATCTCTGTATCAAGGGGTTATTTGGCCATATCCTAACTGTCTCCCAAACAGGCCTTCTTAATTTTTTTCCAAAATGTATAAGCTAATAATTTTCCAAAATTTTAAGGTCTACTTCCCTGTGATTACCAGTTCCATCTTTAAATCACTTCTCTCTTCTGATTGTTTTTTACTCTCAGCCAAACATCAACACTTTGCTTAGATATTTTCTAAGCCAGCTATCCAGGGCCTTCTTGCTAAATCCTTCTGTGATGGGGGATGAGACATCATTCTCAGGCCTGATCGATTAGGGCACTAATCCTATTCATGAAGACTACTAACAAGCAGTAAGGGGTGGCCCATTTCTGAGTCTTTATTCACTGTATGCTTTCTTAAGCAATTTTGCCACTCTGCTAGGAACTCAGAAAGCAAGTGAGTGATCCATGATAGTGGCACATATTTTTTGCAAAGATACATCTTTAAAACCATGGAGATTGACACACATTTGTGATTTCACACTAATTTACTTCCTTTCCTTTCATCTTCATGTTTAAAACCCAGAATAAACTTAAGAAACTTTACGTACAACAGTCAGTGTAAAGCACTGTATAACAAAAAATTGTTGTTTATCTGCTTTTATTCTTCATGGACAGTGAATCTAAAAATAACAACTTTCAGGAGACAATGAGATATTTTCAGATCCTTTTTCTTCTAACTTCAGCACAAGACATGAGAAGCTATTTATCTATAGTGAAACGAGCTTCCATCATTCTTATAAGGTATTTTAGTCAGGGCATTTATTGCAATTTGGTGGAATTTTCACCATAAATTTCTCACAGGAATGCGTTGATATCTTGAGAAAAAGTTTGAGTATCAGTTCTCAGGGTCAATTTTAAAATTAGTATGAATATCTGAGGAAAATCCTTTGAATTTTTATAGAAAATAGTTACTACTATTCCATAATTCACCATTAATGTTATGTTTATTCACCCAATTGCTTCTTTTAAATTTTGGAGAGATTCCAGGTGTTATGAAAGAGTTCTAAGGCAGTAACTTGGACTCTATCTTTTAAAAATTTCATTTAATTTTTCAGATGTGCTTTACTCACTATTTTGGTTTTAATAGTTATCAGATAATCAATATCAGATAGACTAACTGTTCTTTTGGTAAAGAGGAAAAAATAGATATTTCATGGCAAATAATTACAACTAAAAGTAATAAGGTAATTAGAACTCATATTATCATAAGTTTCCTATATTTTAGAGATAATGGACAATGTACAAGGATGTAGTCTCCCTGTTCTATTGAAAATCAATTCTGCCTCTCTGCGTCTAAAGATTGTGTTAAGAGCTCTGGCAAATTGAGAATTGTTTTCAATGAGGATACCTGGTGAGGAGATTGTTCTATTGTGAATTATAACAAATTAAAACTACAAATGAACATGAACCCACAGGAAATATTGAATTTAACCTCTTCATTTAGGTACTCCAAATAATATGACATTTACATAGTAAAAGCAGGATTGTATGCTCCACCACACCTTTTGTTGTGTTTTTACTACTAGAAGTTAAAAATAAAAAACACAAAAAAGTTTGGCTTTTATAAAATGTTCCCATAAGATTAGCTATTTGTCTTTACCTAGTCTCATTTTTTATAGATTTATTTATTTATTTGAAAGAGTTACACAGAGAGAGAAGGAGAGGCAGAAAGAAAGAGAAAGAGAGAGAGACAAAGAGAGAGGTCTTCCATCTACTGGTTCACTCCCCCAATTGGCCATAAAGGATGGAGCTGCTCCAATCTAAAGCCAGGATCCAGAGCTTCTTCCAGTCCTCCCACGCAGGAGCAGGGGCCCAAGGACTTGGGCCATTTTCTACTGCTTTTTCTGGCCATAGCAGAGAGCTGGATCAGAAGTGGAGCAGCCGGGGCTGGAACCGGCAGACATATGGGACACAGGCACTGCAGATGGCAGCTTTACCCCCTATGCCATAGTGCCAGCCCTATCTCATTTTTTTTAAATATGTTTATTGGTTTAAATAGACACACTTTTAAAGAAGTGATATTACAGGGGATATCAAACTTTTACATTGTTGATTGAAATATTAACCTTTTTTCTTTTTTTGTAAGTTCCACATCCTATTTATGAAATACATATACAAACACTTTTATTTTACCACGTGAATTGCTGTCCATTTTTGTAATGACAGCTGTTAACATTTGTGATACACTCTTTGCGTTTTCTTAACATATCTAAAATTACTACGAAACATTTTTGCACAAAATTTCAATGTGTTTGAAATATTTACCATATTATAGCATAGATTTCCCCTTGAATTAGGATATTTGCAACCTAACCACAAATGAACACTAACACATTTAATAGCAATGCTTCATATGGGTGGGTGTTTGATTTAGTGTTAAAGACACTGAGATTGGATGCCTGTAACTCAGATTAAAGTGCCTTCACTCAGATCTCAGCTCTACTCCCAATTTCAGCTCCTTGCTAATGTGCATCCTAGTGGGAAACTGATGCTGGCCCAAGTAGTTGGGTATCTGTCAGCCCTATGGGAGATCTGAATTGAGTTCCTAGTTCTCAGCTTCATCTTGGCATAGTTGGTGGTAGCTGCAGGAATTTGGACACTGAAGCAGTAGATGGCAGCTCTGTGGGTCTGTCTCTGACTTCCAGCCTCATAATTATTTAAAAAAATAGGGGGAGCACTGTAGTATACATTAGTATACATTAGTATATAGTGTATATATATATATGTGTGTGTGTGTGTGTGTGTAGTATATAGTATATGTAGTATTAAGCCACTGCCTGCAGCACAGGTATTCTATATGGGCGCTGGTTTGAGTCCTAGCTGATCCACTTCTGATCCAGTGCCCTGCTAATGTGCTTGGGAAAGCAGAAGAAAATGGGCCAAGTACTTGGGTCCCTACATCCACGTGGGAGACCTCGGTGAAACTCTTGGCTTTGGATTCATCCTGGCACAGCCCTGGCCGTTGCTGCCAACTGTGGAGTGTTCCAACAGATGGAAGATTGATCTCTTTCTCTCTCTCACTCTGTGTAACTCTGCCTTTCAGATAAATAATTTAAAGAAACCCTGCATATCTTACACAAAAGCAATAATCAAGAATATACACCAATGCAACTTATTTTTCCAATATCATTTGGTATGCTTTTATAACTCTAAAACATAGACACACACATAGATTTATATGATTTTACCTCATTTTATATAGAAATATATGTTAGCTACATAATACAGCTAATTTTTTTTTACTTTTGCTTACATCTTGAAAAAGCATGTGGAAGGGATTCAAAATACTACCACTAAACTCTTATGGTCTCTGGATTGAGAATGAAGTTGACTAAAATGGATGAACAAGAGAAAAGCATACAGATTTTACCTGTACATTGCAGCCCCCACAGGAAAATGATGACCCAAATAGGAGGCATAATCCAAAAGCTTATGTAGTTGTTTGACAAAGATTGACAACTGTAGAAAAACAACTGAAATACAGGGGAAGCTGAAAGAAAATAAGAGTGATTTTAATCATGTCTGTTTGCATTGATTTTTCTCAGCCTTGCTTCCCAGCGTACTGACAACATAGTGCAGGACACACTCCTGGGACAGACAGGGCATCTCTCACATGGGAGTCTCTTCTCTCTGGTGATAATATTTTTTTTTCTCCTGGTACATGGAAGACAGAATGTCCCCACCCCTTTTAAAAAAAATCTGCTATTTTCTGAGTGCCCTTAGCTCAAAATAATCCTGTGACGAAATTGCATAATTTGTGGAGGAATTTTCTGTCACCCTTCACCTGCAAATAAAGATTATATCATTACTACTCTGTTGCACTTGTTTTTACACTTCCATTATCAAAGTTTATTTAAGTCAAACATTCTTTTAATTATAAGTCTTGGAAAAAGGTATTTGGTTAGTATTTCACAAGTCTTACATTTCACATAAGGAAGGCATGCGAACACCTTTCATCAAGCTGGAAAGCCTTAATTAAAATAAATGTATAAAGAATATTAGAATTCACAAATCACATGTAATAAAGCTATGAATTCATTTTATTTTACTTTTCTATGGATATGTGCAGCATTAATTCATGATTTTTAAAGCAGAGTTCTTTAGGTCAACAAATTTATTTTACCATCAAAAATCTATAACATCTAGTACAATATCTGACATATACTGGGAAGTCAAGACTTATTCAATGAAATTTTAATTAATCTATAATAATACTATGAAGATCTGTCATTTCTTATTGAGATATTGGTCATTTTGAGAACAATGCCTTGCTTTCTACTTATGTTTGTCTACACGTCCTACAGTGTGAATTCCAACAAATTAATTTTAAAATTCAAAGAAAATAAATTTCCAATTATACTTGGTTATACTTTAAATTGAAATCTTTAAAAATAAAACAAGGTAGGGGAGGAAAGCGCTGTGGCACAGGAGGTTAACACCCTGGCCTGAAGTGCCAGCATCCCATATGAGCGCCGTTTCGAATCCCGGCTGCTCCACTTCCGATCCAGCTCTCTGTTATGGCCTGGGAAAGCAGTAAAAGGTGGCCCAAGTCCTTGGGCCCCTGCACCCACATGGGAGACCCAAAGCTTCTGTTCCTAGCTCCTGGCTTCAGATCAGCGTAGTTCCTGCCGTTGCAGCCAACTGGGGAGTGAATCATCGGATGGAAGACCTCTCTCTCTATCTCTCTTTCTCTGCCTCTCCTCTCTCTGTGTAACTCTGACTTTAGAATAAATAAATAAATCTTTAAAAAAATTAAATAAAACAAGGGGCTTGCATTGTGATGTAGTAGTTTAAAATGTACCGGCTGCTCCACTTTCGATCCCGCTTCCTGCTAACGGCCTGGGAAAAGCAGTAGAGGATGGCACAAAAACATGGGCCCTTGCACCTACGTGGGAGACCAAGAAGAAGCTTCTGGCTCCTGGTTTTGTATCGTACCAGCTCCTGCCATTGCGGCCATTTGGGGAGTGAATAAGATTATGGAAGATCTCTTTCTCTCTCTCTCTCTCTCTCTCTCTCTCTAACCCTGCCTCTAAAATAAATATATAAATCATTATAAAAAAGTCAAATAGGAAAATTTAAAGCATAATGAGAAACTAAAATCTTGATATAATAAAATTTAAATAATTCAGAGAGTTCTGCAGACTGAGTTTTATATTCATTTGTTCATAAACACACACACACACACACACACACACACAAACCTATTGAGTTGTTCTTATAAGCTAGGAATTGAAAGATATAGTTGGGCCCTTCACCTGCATGGGAGACCAGGAGGAAGCACCTGGCTCCTGGTTTTGGATTGGCACAGCGCGCCGGCCGCAACGGGCCAACCATAGCGGCCACTTAGGGGGTGAACCAACGGAAAAAGGAAGACCTTTCTCTCTGTCTCTTTCTCTCACTGTCTAACTCTGCCTGTCAAAAAAAAAAAGATATAGGACCCAGTTTCTAAATTTAAATGACCTACAATGTAGTATGAAGCAATTGATAGAATACAATTTCTACAAAGAGGCTGAATGCATGACACATTAATTGGGTAATGACAGTTGCCTGTATCTGTCCTGGTGGGGAAGTGAAGGTAAAGAAAGAAGCCTTCAAAGAAGAGATGAAAACATGAGTCAACCGTGAATTCAGATTTACCACCAAAACTCAGCTTCTGGGGTCTTCGATCTTCCTCATTCATTAATCTCAGTTAATGACACCTAACACAGTATTGGGCAAACACAATGCCCAAAGTTAACATTTGTCAAACAAAATTATGGTAAATCTGTAACACTAGAGTAGACAGAATACTGATATTATCAAATAGAAATATGAACCAACAGAGAGATCCAGGATAAGAACAATTTCATCAAAACAGAATGGAAGTGGCTCCATCTGGGGAGCTGGATAGATGATACAAAGTGGGCTCTGGAGATGGAACAGGAAATTAGAAAAAACAGCTTGCACAATTACAAAAGTGGGCGAGAGAGCATAGCTCCTTTGAAAGGAACACAATATTTCAAGAGTTCAAATTGATGCTGAAGAGAAGTCAGAACAGCATGAAGGAGATGTTTAAAGAAAGTTAATGGGGTAGGGGAATAGCAAGAGTAAGAACAGAAGCAAGAATTGCAACAGTCCATGTAAATGATGGTATGTTTACAATGAAGATGTGGCATATTGCCAGAATTGGGGAAGTCACAAGAAATTCTGTGGGTAGGATCAATGGCCTGGTACTCGATTGGATGCAATAAGCAGGGAATAGTGAGACTCACAGGCTTCCTGGATCTCTCATGTAAGCAATTCTATGGGGTTATTAACTGAGATAAGGAAGAATTTGGAATGGCAATCACCACAGCAAGAGGAGAAAATGAAGATGATGGGCTGTGTCAGGTAGGACATAGCAAGTGATCATCCTAAGAGCAGCTTCAGTGGAGAAGATGAGAAGTGGAGCCATTTCCAAGGGCTAAGTACCAAGCAAGAACAAAGAAAGTCTACATAGAATAAACAATGATGTTTTTTCTATAATCTTAATAGTAAAGGAAAAGTAAATTGTTCAGCAAATTATTCAACACAACATGGTTGTAATACAATTTATATTTTTTCTTTGTCAAAAGCATGCTATCATAGATAAACAAGCCATAATAATAATTTTCCTGATGAAAACACAGCTTAAAAATGTTTTTAAGAGTGTTGTTGGGGTGTACACTTAATATAATATAGTGGGTAAGATGCCAATTAGGAGGCCTGTAATCCATATGATAGTGCCTGCGTTTGGACCTAGCTGCATTTCCAGTTCAGCTCCCTGAAATAGATGTGGGTGGTGCTCCAAGATATTGGGTTATCCAAGATTGGGTTCCTTCCAACTACTGCTTGTCCAGCCCTGGCCACTGTATGCATTTGGGTAGTGAGGCCACAGATAGGTGATCTCTCTGTCTCTCTGTCTCTGTCTCTTTCTCTCTCACATTGTCTCTCTGCATCTCAAATCAATAAAATAAATAAATAAAAACCTGTAAAATAGCCTATTGTCAAACATTATTTGTTGTACATTCATGCAAATTTTATAAGACATATATAGATGAAATGAATGGAAATTTATATTTTCAAGCTAACCAAAATATAGTGGAAAATGAGAAAGTTAAATAACACTATATCTCCTAAAGTTCTCACACAATGTATTTTTTCTAATCTATTTCATGTCTTAGAGTGAAGGTGTAAAACACAGTCAGCCTAAATGTTAAGGCAAAATAGAAATAGAGTTCAAATATATAACCAGAGAATTAAAGTTTAAACAAGCAATTTTGAGAATTCAAGATAAATGTGAATTTTTCCTTTTTCTGAATCTTAAGCTTTCCGAACAGATCACTGGGTGGCTCCTTGCTTTGGAGTTTTACATTGGGAGTAGTATTATAGAATTAAAACTAGATAAATAAATTGCCTATTATAATTCGACTAGTTGGATACTGATGGGATAAGAGATTTCATTTTTTTAATTTGTTAAACTGCATCCGGAAATTGTGATTTTGCCAAGATCATCTGAACTTTTTGAACTGGCTTTAAATCTTTGGGGAATTGCATTTGTTTATCCTTAGAAAAGTATGACTTCCTGCTTAAGAAGAGAGCTTCTGAAAAGTCAGAAGTTTTCATGTACATCAGGTAGTCGGTTCCATAAGCAATTTTGTCAGGAATGGTGCATGAACGAATTACAAACCAAAGAACTGTTTTCTCTAAAAGAAAAAAGTACATTTTTTATAAAACATTTTTCCAGCTTTGCCACACATAACATTGAATAAAAGTTTTAGAAATAGAATATATCTTCTCTACTTGAAAATAGAAGGTGATTTGCTTTGAAAATTGTGGTGTTCTTCAACTATAATCTAGGATTACCCCGTATTGTTGGTATGAATTTATAGTGAATTCTCTAGATTCTCTGTGTCATCGAGGATTTAACCCTCTGAGTTTCTACTTTTATTTCCATCAACGCCATGCTATAATTATTAATTTTGGTAAGGTACATGTGTCAGGAAGCTAAGAAGAAAATTCTTTTTAATCTATATTTTAATGTAAATGTGTTTTTTTCAACTCATCTTGTGGCAATAAGAGGAAATATTTTGTCTTTTAACAAAAATGTTCATGAGAAAGACAGACATGTCAGTTTAAAAAAAAGCAAAGTGAAAAAGTGAACTGTTGCATGAGAAAATGCACAGGAAAACATATGACTCTCAACAAAAACAGATGAAAAGGCTGGGAACTTCTACAGAATGTCCACATCTGCAAATCTGGAAACAGATGTTTTTAAGAAGAACTGCTTTTGAGAACCCATCATCTTCGTACACTCAGTACTTTTATTGCAAGCAACTCAATGGCACTGGAATTTGAAAACAGAAGAGGTAAATTTGAAAAATACTGTTATCTGCAATGGATCCATTTATCACGAAGTAATAAGGCCAAAAGTAATAGCTACCAAATACTGAATGCTATCCCCATTAAGTTAGTACTTCATGGAATCCATACAGTAGTTTTCTAATAGCCTATTAATTCCCTCACTTGGGAAACAGAGACATAAAGAGGTGATACGAATACAGCCTCCTCTGAAAACCAGGTCATGGTCACACAAACTCATCAGGCAGGTCCAGTAGACTGCAGTCTGTTGTTTTCTAGTATTAATATGAAAATATCTATTTCAGACATGAGATATATTGATTGCCACTGCTGAAAGTATCTATCGGTGCCTATGTAAAACATATTTAGATTAAGTGGGTGAGCTCAAATCCTAGGGCAGTGTCTTCTATCCAGCTCATTTTGGACGTGTTACTTGCAATCTATGACCTCAGTATTCTTTCTCACTTGTAAGTTATGAATATTGGCAATACCTGCTGGACAGAATGGGTTCATATACAGCGCTTAAAACAGTGCCTGATACATCAGGCTGAATTATGTTTGCCATTGTTACATTCAACACATCTCCAAGACTATATAGACTTTCTTTCTTACATGTTTGTATTTTGTATTTTTCCTCTCTTTGCCTAAATTTACTCAATACAGCTAAATATAATAACCAGTAAATTGATAATTATACTATTAGGTTTATACAAAAATATATGCTTTTAAAAGGTTTAAGTGTAGCCGGCGCCGCGGCTCACTAGGCTAATCCTCCGCCTAGCGGCGCCGGCACACCGGGTTCTAGTCCCGGTCGGGGCACCGGATTCTGTCCCGGTTGCCCCTCTTCCAGGCCAGCCCTCTGCTGTGGCCAGGGAGTGCAGTGGAGGATGGCCCAGGTGCTTGGGCCCTGCACCCCATGGGAGACCAGGAAAAGCACCTGGCTCCTGGCTCCTGCCATCGGATCAGCGCGGTGCGCCGGCCGCAGTGCGCTGGCCTCGGCGGCCATTGGAGGGTGAACCAACGGCAAAGGAAGACCTTTCTCTCTGTCTCTCTCTCTCACTGTCCACTCTGCCTGTCAAAAAAAAAAAAATTAAAAGGTTTAAGTGTAATTATTTGTACATACTTCTTACAAACATTTTCACATTGTTCATGGTACTATTTTGGAAATTTATTATGGAGTTATTTATAAAAATAAGCTTTAAATGAACCTTACTAACAATAAAATTGTGCAAATGTAATATAATATTCAACCTTCAAACTTTGGGAAATAGATCTTCAAGTTCCACTGCTTCAGGAATCACGTGAAATGATACTACATGAATTAAGCCACTTGAGTTGACTTAAAAATGTCATTGAACTAGCAGTCAGAAAGATAAGGAAGCTGAATAAACTGAGAAACTTCCTGTATTTGCAGCAATGGTGTTTTGATCCTTCAAGTAAAGGGAAATCAGTTTGATGCCATTTTGAGTTCACTGTGCACTGGAGCATTAAAGGAAGAGGTGGGGTGAGCAAACCTGAGCTAGAAGTCAACAGGAATGAGACACAGCAGGAGGCGAATGGAGCAGTTGGGCAGATGGGTGGATGAAGAGACTGGGGCACACAGAAAGGTGTTCAATGATGATGCAGCTAAGGAGAGGGAAAAGGTTATGATATGACCCAATTACCACAAATAACTGAAGAAGTAAGAACTATCAGAAAAGAATGAAAAAGAAGAGATTAGAGGCTCATTTTGAATATTTTCTAAAATTCCTTTTACAGTCCTTCTCAAACTAACTTGCCCAATTACAATTATCTCAATTGATCTGATAATTATTATATTTCCATATTTTATTATATATTCAGCATCCTGAATATATAATAAAACACTATGCTAAATTACTTATTAAACCATGTTTAAGATCAAATTTTTTTATTTAATGTGTTTCAAGACTTCAAAATAAGAAGAGAATACAAATATGAACGAACATCAAACAGTTCATGGAAAATGGAATTAAAAGATGTTTGTTTTGGTGCAACACGTTTTGACATAAATGCCTAGTGTTTCCATAATACGCACTTTCATGAACTTTTTGAAGACCCGCTCATAGATGCAGATACAGTCCTAAAACCCAGTAGAATGGGGTCAACATTGTGGTGAAGTGGGTAAAGCAGCCACCTGCTGTGTGTGGCATCCCATACAGGAGCCAGTTAGAGTCCCAGCTTTTCCATTTTCAATCCAGTTCCCTGCTTATGCTCCTGGGAAAGCAGCAGAGGATGGCCCAAGTGCTTGCGCACCTGCACCTATGTGGGAGAACTAGAAGAACTTAGCTGCACATTGGCCCAGCCCTAGCCATTGTGACCATCTGGGGAGTGAATCAGTGGATAGAAGATCTCTCTTCTCTTTCTGTTCCTTCCTCTCTCTTTCTGTAACTCTACCTTTCAAATAAAAATAAATCTTTATAAAAATAAACCAATACAGTAATTGCATAACTAAACTTCACTATCTCATTCACATATATATTGCACTTAGTAATTATGCTTGTGTGTGTATCCCGTAATAGACAATGAGATCTTTTGAAGGCAAAAATCATTATTATTTTTTATATAAAGCACAGTATGTACTATATAGCTGCATTCAAAAATAATGAGTAAAAAGAAAAGTGAAGGAAAGAAGAGAAAGAGAAAGGATAAAGGGAAAGGGGAGACTGGGAGGGAGAAGGGAGAGGAGGAAGAGAAGAGGAAGGAGAAAACAGCATGGGGATCAGGTATGTGTACATATGTAAACAAGGGAAAAGGAAAGTGTTTTCACAACCTGCTTTCAAATTATATATATATATATATATATATATTTATATATATATATTTATATATGTATGTATTTACTCGGGAGAAAGTGAGGGAGACAGACAGACACACACACACACACACAGATCCATCTGTTAATTCATTAGCCCAAATGCCCCACAATGGCCATGGACTTGATCAGCCTGAAGATGGAAGGTGGGAATTCAATATAGGTGTCCACTTGGGTGGCCAGGACCATCTACTTGAGCTGTCAACTGATGTCTTCCAGGGTTTGCATTAGCAGAAAGCTGGAATCAGGAGCAGAGTCAGGATTTAAACCCAGGCTCTCTGATATGGGAGGGACGCATCACAAGCAGCATCTGAACCACTCCATCAACCCTTCATCCTCAGTTCACATTCTTTATTTATTTATTTATTTATTTTATTTATTTTTTTTTGCAGGCAAAGTGGACAGTGAGAGAGAGAGAGACAGAGAGAAAGGTCTTCCTTTTGCCGTTGGTTCACCCTCCAATGGCCGCTGTGGCCGGCACACCGCGCTGCTCCGAATCCAGGAGCCAGGTCTTCTCCTGGTTTCCCATGAGGGTGCAGGGCCCAAGCACTTGGGCCATCCTCCACTGCACTCCCGGGCCACAGCAGAGAGCTGGCCTGGAAGAGGGGCAACCGGGACAGAATCCGGCGCCCCGACTGGGACTAGAACCCAGTGTGCAGGCGCCTCAGGCGGAGGATTAGCCTAGTAAGCTGTGGCGCCAGCCAGAGTTTACATTCTAAGCAAAAATTTTGTGAGAGTGCCATTGGAGGTATTGTCCCAGGACGGGTCAAGGCAATAAAAAAAGTATTGCATTTATATCTATATCTATATCAATATCTATATCATCTATATCTACATCTATTTATATATATTTATATATATCACATAATGATTTACACCATTCTTTCCTATGAATTACTACTTGATCTGACAAAATCTCCATGAGAAAACCAATAATTTCTTACTTTCCTTTACAAAAGAAGCTACGGTTCAGAGGGTTTAAAGCACTTTCTCAAGTGCACCCAAATGATAAATTGCAGAACCAGAATCAATCTAAAATTTTCTAAGGCTATGAAATGCTCAGGAACATAGTTTAATTTTATTCAATTAACTATACACAACAATATGCACTCCTCAGGAAGAGGTCTAAAGTTTGTTTTGTACATATTAAAGAATAGTCATGATAAATAGAAATTTCAATAAAATGGCTAACATATATTGACATCTTGCTACTTGAAGTCTCTGTTATGAGGATTTATGTGTAAAAGTCTATTTGGTTTTCACATAGTCATTAAAAAGAAACCATTATTATGTTTATTTTATTTATGAGAAAAATGAGAGCTAGAAAGGTGAAGTAACTTATCTCAGTGCACGTGGTAATGGGAAAACTGAGCTTATTACCATCTAATCAAATATCACTGCTCTTGATATAGCATAAACATGCACTTAAAAGAAGAGAAATTACAGTTAACCCAATACATCATTCTGGAAACAGTAGGCCAGTCTCTGACATCAGTTAGTTCTGTTTTTGGCCAAATATTAAGTCTGCTTGTTTGTGTGATACCCAAACTACTCCTGATATATAAAAATCCAGGATGAAAAGTTGCAATCTTGACAGCACCAGCATAGTAGAAATGAAAAAAGAAATAAGATTAGACAAGTCAGCATATCAATTTTAAAAATGAGGACACAAGAGGAGGGTAAAGGAGCAAAAACAAAATATCTGGGGTCAGATGTTCTCCCTAACATTAAAGATCCTCCTGTATAATACAAGAGTGCCTGGACTGAATACTCAGCTCGAGCTCCTGACTCCAGTTTCTACAAATGCAGACTCAGAAACAGCATTGATGGCCCAAGGGGTTGGGGTCCTGCCACTCACATGGGAGACCTGGACTGAGTTCCTGGTTCTTGGCTTTGACCTTGTTTGGGACCAATGCAGGCTGATGTGGAATAAATCAGAAGATTGGAGCTCTCTCCCTCTCTCTTCTTCTCTCTCATATTTTAATTAATTAATAAAATTAGAATATATCTGTATATTCAATTATAGGTACAAATGTTCCACAATTCAATATTTATCTCTGTATAACTATCTACGACCATTCAGAGTAAATCATATTTGAGAATATACTTGTGCTCCTTTTTAAAAAAAGATTTATTTATTTAACAGGTAGAGAGACAGCAAGCTCCCACCAACTGGTTCACTCTCCAAATGCTCACAGTATCCAGGGCTGGGATGACAGAAGCTAGGACCTGGGAACTCTAAGTTCCCATATGTATTGTAGGGACTCACAGTGCACATTAGTAGGAAGCTGGAATGAGAAGTGGAGCCGAGAACAGAACGCAGACATTCTGACATGGAATGCAGGCATCCCAACCAGTGACTTAACCACTAATCCAAGTGTACACCCTATGATCCTTTATTTCCAATCTGTATGATGCCAGAGCTTTGAAGATAGCACAGAAGAGCTGGTTAAAAAGATTAAGTTTCCCAGGGAGATGAGAGTGAGAGACACTACTTGGAGGCTGAAGTGCTTCAGAAATGCTGAATGAATCATCTTCCTAGAGCTCTCTCCCCTTTTTCACAGTTTCAGACTAATGTAAGGGTAGCTGTTCCAAAATTGCTTTTTTGTGTTGGCTTTGGAATACTACATTATCTTGATTTTCATTTTCCCTTTCAACTCCTGTACTTCTCGTGTTGATTTCTCTTTTCTGATTTTTCAGCTTTTTAATCTCCTTTTTAAACATGAGAATTCTCTAAGGTCTGGTTCTTGACCTTTTGTCCTCCTATTGCTTAACTGTCCCTTGGAAAACTTGCACAATCTAATGACTAACTAGAGTTTATGAGATTAGAAGCCTGACCCCCCCCACCCTTCTGTCTGTCTTTTTTCAGTTAGATGTCTTAGCATCACTTCAAGATAAAAAATATAAAATACGATCAACACTTTTCTCCAATCAATGTGGTATCTGAATATCCTATGCAGTTCTAAGGATTAATCTTTCACTTCTTTCCCTTCTCACAAGCTTATCCTCTAACTTAAAAAAAATCAGTGGCTAAACTGACAAACATACTATTTTTATGATAAATTCTATTCTTGATTTAAATAATTATTTATAAATCATTTGTACATGAATTTTGAAGGAAGACCTGATTTAACTTAAAATGCTTCAAAGAGATTAAAATACTGAAAAAAGAAAGACTATAATTAAAAAATAGTTTGTATTTTGTCTCCTAAGTTATTCTCCTCTTCCATGTCCATGTTCATAGTCAAATATAAGTAACTGGTGAAAAAATACAACTTTAGTATGATATTGACATTTTCCATTTATTACTTCCTCTCTCTTGCTATCTCTGTATCCCCCCCCCCCCCCCCCCACCTAACTCTATCTCTTTCCTTATCTCTAGCTAGCTGGAGAATCCCAATTGCTGCTTCATGTGCATTCAGTGTTATTATGGTTACTGAACAACACTGAAGCTTAAGTGATGGACACAAAATCACCATTATAAAATATAGTTGAAACAATCCTCACTATCTCACATTTTGCCAAATAGCTTAGAGCATACTGAATTCTAAAACCAGACCTTCTGGTATTAGTGAAAGAGCACTATTTGATGGGAATCAGATATTAGTTCACAATAGGCCACAAGCATTTGGGTAACCTTTTACAAAATATAATAAATTACATGAGTTTCAGTGTCCTCATCTGTGAACCAGGATGTTGAACAAAAGAGCTCCTCATCTCCTTCTTAATGCTCTGCTTCACCCTTGTTCTCAGACTAGAGTCTTACTCAAATAGAGCAGTGGATAAATATGAGCGAGCAACATTAAAGTTTATTTGAAAACCTTTCTTAAAACCTAAAATGTGAATTATAAATGTAAAGGCACATGGTGTCCCTCCAGAAGAGAATTTAGAATATCAAGTAAAATACATCATTATCTCTGCAGACTTGTGAGATTGGTCACAGCTACTTTTAGAACTGTTCTTGAGTACTCAGTAGGGGGAAAGTACTTTTGTATATTTTAAAATTTGTCATCAATTTGAGGATATATTCAATTAAGGTGTCATGTCTCATCTCAAGTGGAAAAACAAAGGTAAAAAGCCTAGTGGTACAATAGCAGTTAACAGTTGATAATAGTGTTTCTGCCTGATTTGGTGTAATTATTCAGACGGAACAGGCTCAGCTTCAGAATTATAGGCAACCATTAATTATCTGTTCCCTATCCCAAAGTGTATATATTTTCCTTAGCTTTTAGGGTTAGGAATCAAAAAGAAGTACAGTAGTTTATTTTATTTAAACTTCAGTTTTGTATATTTTATAAGGCTTTTAGGAGAAAAGTGATTTGAAATCTTACTGTATTACTAACTAGTTACTAACTACTACTAGCTAGTGTTGAATTTGTAATACCATATTACTAACTACTAACTCTAGCTAGTGTTGAGTAAAAAAAACAAACATGCTAGCTTAACTCAGCAACTATGTGGATTTCAAGGATGTCTGTAAATTATACATTTTTTATCATTGCGCTTTAACACCATAATTCTCATCTTCATGCAACCTGTAAATGAAGCCAATTCCTATTAAAATCTGATGCCTCCACAAATGGGAATATTTCTCCTGCCACCTTCTACCCATGGGCATGAGAAATTGAGAAAATAACTAAAAAATAGAAAGTTCTGCTGCATGAATGAAATCCCTTTTGGCATTTTCTCCAAAGACTGCAGTAAAGACTTAAATTGTTGCTCAATTATTGTAAATGCCAGAGCCATATTTCATTGAATGTAATAATGAGCTAGGACATGATAACTTGGATTTACAAAAACAATGCAAAATGTTGGCTATAAATCCAAAGTGAAGTGTATCTTCTTTTTTATTACCCTGAAATCAAGATCTTCAAGAACAATTGTGTAAGTTGTGATCTGCGCAAAGTTGCATTGCTAAGGCTGAAGTGAGTCTGAATTTATCTCTCCAAGCCACAGGGATGTGGCATGAAACTGGCACTCTCTCCCATTCCATCCTATAAGCAATAGATTTTTTCTAAACTGATCGAGAGAAGGAGGCTATTTGTGAAAGCAAAGTGTTTCACTTCTGTTTTCTCTCTAGCGTAGTACTCTATCCCAAACATTTATTAAACGATATACTCTACTAAAAGAGGGATTGTGTGTTGTTCATGCTTGTTTTCTTCCATCATTTAGCTCAGTGCCAGTCTAATAATAGGTTCTGAATATATATTTGTTGAATTAATGGAATCTGAAAATAATGGAATAAGGCACTTGAGTCCAAAGCCAAAGCTTTGCACAACTGCAGGACATGACATTTACTTGGAATGTTATGGTAATAGCGCCCCCTGGAGTTGTCCAACTGTTATCTAGATTTAATGAGCTACTGGTTTTATAATGGTGCATGGTGGCCTGGTTTTTAAAGAATAATTATAGAAATTAGCAGGTAATAAAGAACTTTACAGGCACAATATATCACAATATCTCATTTATTCATCATAGTAAGCAAGAAAGATTCTTTTATCACCGACTTTTAGATGAATTAACTAGGGCTTGGAAATTTAAAACTACTTCTTGCCTAGGAACATACAACCAGTATTTTCAGAGCCAAAATTCAGAATCAGGTCAGTCTGATGCCAAGGCATATGTGCTTATAAATGATTTAGAAAACATTTATCTAACTATTTGGAAGGACTATAGAGTTCTACATATGGTTGAGTCCTAAGGAAACCTTTTCCATGACAATTATGTTAGAAGATAAGTAAAGCATTTAAGTAATTTGGTGTTAGTAAAATACTGTGTCATCTTAAATTGTGACACATAAAATTGCAAAATAACATAAATTTATTTGATTTTTGGTGAGAGAATCATGTTCTAGAATATTCATTAAAACTAATATTTAACATAAAGCTAAAACAAACCAAACAAATGACTAAGGCTTATCTGATTTTAGCTCAAGGGATATTCATTTAGGTAATGATACCAAAAGGGGAGAAAAATGCAAGCTATCTTGTTATTGTTAAGAGATTAATTCAGTAATATTTTTAAATTACCTTCTTTCACCTTAATTCATTTGATTCCATTTCACAGAAGGAAAAGGCTCAAAGACTCTTAAAAGGTGCTGATGATGGTAAGTGTAACAGATATCAAGGCATCTGTGCTGATCACCTGACTATAAATTAACAGCAATATTTATTTTAACAAGAATATTTTGTGGGGCAGGTGTTTGACACAATGGCTAAGCTGGTGCTTGGGACTCTAGCATCCCATATTGAAATGTCTGGGTTTGAATCTTAGCTCATTCCTCCATGCCAGCTTCTTGCTAATGTGTGCCTTGGGATGCAAGAGGTGACTGCTCAAGTAGATGGGTCCCAGCTACCTACATGGAAACCTCTGATTGAGTTCCAAAGCCAAGACCCACTATGGCTGTTGCTGGCATTTGGAGAGTGAACCAGACGATGACAGATCTGTCTCTGTCGCTGCCTTTGAAATAATTAAATAAATAATTTAAAAAAAAAATTGGAAGCAACTGACCATTGAGCATATTGGGCAAATGAAACACGTTTTCCAACACAGAATTTTTTATTTGCATACATTTCATAAATACAGCATTAGGAAGATAATTATTCTTGCTTTACCCACCCTCCAACCCATTGTCCCACCCCTCTTCCTCTTCCTCTCCTATTTTTTACTAAGATCTATTTTCATTTAACTTTACATACAGAGGATTAACTCTATTCTAGGTAAAGAGTTCAAGGCTTCATATGAGAAAGAGTAAGAAAAAAAGATAAACAAAACAACAATAAAAAAAAAAAACCTGTTCCTCCATAGTCTAGAAAAGGGCTGTTAAAACTTACCGCATCTTGAAGGTGATTTCGCTTCTTTCCCCCTTTCTCTTTTACCTTCCTCCCTCCCCCTTCTCTCCTTTTAGAAACTTCATTGTCTTTATAGAAGAACCCAAGAATGGTACATCTTTTGCGAGCTCTTACACATAACGATAACTTACGAAACATGAATATCCTTCACTTAATACACTAAAAGGAAGTGATTGTTAAGAAAAAGTATTACTGTTAAGTCTCCTGACACAAAAGAGAAAGAGGTCCTGCATGGGAAGTTAGTATACAGTGACTCTTGTTTATTTAACAATTAACACTCAATCCCTAACAAAATTTGGGCAATTTAACCTACTTAGATTTGGCTAGATCTCATACTGAGCAAAGCAAAGCTACACTACTATCTTGGTGACTTATTATGTCAGATGAGGCAATGGAAGTAATAAAGGTTTCTCATGTTCAGAACTTCATTATTATAAAAAATGTTTTAATGAAAAGTAGCAGGAAGCTTAGAAGAATAATATCCTGTCACAACAGCTGAGAAAGGGAATTCTATGTTTTGTCTCACATGTATCTGAGGCTTAAGAAAAAATGATTTCCAAAAGTTTAGGAGATAGGAAGGATGATTATTATTATAATATGTATGTAGGGGAATGATATTTTAACTAAAGAGAAAATGCAATAGGTGTATATATCATCATAGTAGGGACAAACCCTAGGGAAAGACAGCATCTAAATTATAGCTCCCTGGGAATTTTGTTATGATTTCAGGTAAGGACATATAAGGAAGTGGGAAAACTAAAACAAAAATGTGTTTGGTGGAGGAACCTCACAAATTCATAATAAAGATGTTGAGATATATAGAATGGACAGTTGTGAATGGGTCTCTTTTTTGTTAGTAAATACTTAAATTTATTAGTTATAAAATAGACTGCTAATGAAAAGTATCTATAGGTTTCCTTCTGTTTATTTATTGATTCATAAATTGCTTCCAGTCTAGAAATATGTTTAATTTTTTAAAATTTTATTAATATAAGGAGAACTTATATTAATAAGTATACCTATTAATAAGTATACTTATTAATAGGTATACTTATTATTACTATTATTATTAATAGGTATACTTCTAAGAAAATAACCTTATTGCCCTTCTTTCCTCTTTTCCCTTCCTGAATCCTCCATCCTTCCTTCCTTTACTTTTTTTTAATTTTTGCAAAAACATAATTCCAATCTACTCTATGATCACAGGGTGAGTGCACTACTAACCATAATACTAAACAAGTAAAAGGTAGAAAAAACACAGTTTTATAGGAGTATAACAAGAGTTAAAAGCAACAATCAAATCACAAGATGCCCATTTTATTCCTACACATTTTTTATCTATATTAACTACCACATATAAGAGAAAACTTGCTATTTGTATTCTGGATGGCTTATTTCACTGAGTATAATGGTTTCCAGTTGCATCCACTTTGATATAATTAACATAATTTCATTCTTTTTTGTGTCTGAGTAGTATTCCATAGCATATATATATCCCATTTTCTTTATCAAGTCCTCAGGATATGGAAATCTAGGTTGATTCCATATTTTAGTTATTGTGAAGTGAGCTTCAATAAACATAAACTTATTCATGTGTTGATTTCATTTCATTTGCATAAATTCCCAGGAGTGGGATAGCTGGGTCATATAGTCGATCTATTCTAAGGCTTTTCTTTTTTTTTTTTTTTTTTGGACAGGCAGAGTGGACAGTGAGAGAGAGACAGAGAGAAAGGTTTTCCTTGTTCCGTTGGTTTGCCCTCCAATGGCCGCTGCGGCTGGTGCACCGCACTGATCTGAAGCCAGGTGCTTCTCCTGGTGTCCCATGCGGGTACAGGGCCCAAGCACATGGGCCATCCTCCGCTGCACTCCTGGGCCACAGCAGAGAGCTGGACAGGAAGAGGAGCGACCGGGACAGAATCTGGCACCCCGAATGGGACTAGAACCCAGTGTGCCACAGGCAGAGGATTAGCCTGTTGAGCCATGGCGCCGGCCAATTCTAAGGTTTTTAGTTAATGTCCATAAAGTCTTCCATAATGGCTATAACTTTGCATTCCCATCAACACTAGTATTATGATACCTTTTCCCCACCTCCTCAACAGAATTTTTTGTTTTTTGATTTTTGGATGATAGGCTTTCTAACTGGGGTGAGGTGAAACTTCATTGTGGTTTTTATGTGCATTTCCCTGATAGCTAGTGATCCTCAGCATTTTTCATGTGCCTATTGGCCATTTGTATTTTTTACTTTGAAAAATGCCTGTTCATGACCTTTACCCATTTCTTAACTGGATTCTTTGTTTCATTGTTGTTGAGTTTCCTGAGCTCTTTATAGATTCTAGAAATTAATCATTTATCAGTTGCATTATTTGCAAATGCTTTCTCCTATTTTGTAAGTTGCTTCTCCACTTTGTTGAGCATTTCTTTTATTGTTAAGAGGCTTCTTAGCTTGATATAATTCTATTTGTCAATTTTTTATTTTATTGTCTGTATTTCTGGATTCTTTTCCAAGATGATTTTGCCTATGCCAGTATCTTGCAGAGTTTTTTCTAGTAATTTGATGGGACCAGGTCATAGCTTTAAATCCTTCATCCATCACAAGTTGATTTGTGTTTAAGGTATTGGTGGGGGTCTTTTTTCTTTTTCTTTTTCTTTTTTTTTTTTTTGTTTTTATTTGACAGGCAGAGTTAGACAGTGAGAGAAAGAGACAAAGAGAAAGGTCTTCCTTCTGTTGGTTCACCCCCCAGTGGCCGCTATGGACAGAGCTGCACCTATCAGAAGCTAGGAGCCTGGTGTTTCCTCCTGGTCTTCCATGAAGGTGCAGGAGCAAAAGAACCTGGGCCATCCTCCACTGCCTCCCCTGGCCACTGCAGAGAGCTCGACTGGAAAAGGAGCAACTGGGACTAGAACCCCGGCGCCCATATGGGATGCCGGCGCTGCAGGCAGAGGATTAACCAAGTGAGCCACAGCACCGGCCCCAAGTGGGGGTCTTTTTTCATACTTCTGCATGTGTAGATGCAATTTTCCAAACACCATTTGTTGAACAGACTGTCCTTTCTTCAGGGATTAATTTTAGCTCCGCTGACAAAGATTAGTTGGTTGCAGCTGGGTGGACTAATTTCTGGGGTTTTTATTCTGTTCCATTGGTTTATATGTCAATTTTTGTTCTAGTACCAGGGTATTTTGATTATAACTTCCCTGTAGTATGTCTTTTTTTTTTTTAAAGAAAACTATTTTTATTCAACTTAACCAGACAGACATGTTACATTCAGGAATTCAACAGGGCAAAATCTGAAATAAAAATTTCATTTTACATAATCTACAGCTTTTATACTGATAATTTACCTTGTGAGAAAGCTGATGATCAATTCCTTTCTGGGGACAGTTTCACTTAAATCAAATTTCTTTTTTTTTTTTATCTTTTATTTAATGAATATAAATTTCCAAAGTACGACTCATGGGTTACAATGGCTTTTCCCCCCATACCGTCCCTCCCACCCACAACCCTCCCCTTTCCCACTCCCTCTCCCCTTCCATTCACATCAAGATTCATTTTCGATTATCTTAATATACAGAAGATCAGCTTAGTATACCTTAAGTAAGGATTTCAACAGTTTGTTCCCACACAGAAACATAAAGTGAAAAATAATAGATGATTTTTTTTAAATGATGATGAAATCAGATCAGACCTATTGTCATGTTTAATCCCAGTGAGAGTCAAGTTGGGAATTGATAATTTCTTTCTTTTTTTTTTTTTTTTTACAGAAGATCAGTTTAGTGTACATTAAGTAAAGATTTCAATCGTTTGCACCCCCATAGAAACACAAAGTGAAATATACTGTTTGAGTACTCGTTATAGCATTAAGCCTCAGTGTACAGCACATTAAGGACAGAGATCCTACATGAGGAGTAAGTGCACAGTGACTCCTGTTGTTGACTTTACAAATTGACACTCCTGTTTATGGCATCAGTAATCTCCCTATGCTCCAGTCATGAGTTTCCAAGGCTATGGAAGCCCCTTGAGTTCTCCGACTCTTATCTTGTTTAGACAAGGTCATAGTCAAAGTGGAGGTTCTCTCCTCCCTTCAGAGAAAGGCACCTCCCTCTTTGAAGACCTGTTCTTTCCACTGGGATCTCACTCACAGAGATCTTTTTGCCAGAGTGTCTTGGCTTTCCATGCCTGAATACTCTCATGGGCTTTTCAGCCAGATCCGAGTGCCTTTAGGGCTGATTCTGAGGCCAGAGTGCTATTTAGGACATCCGCCATTCTATGAGTCTGCTGAGTATCTCACTTCCCATGTTGGATCACTCTCCCCTTTATTTATTCTATCGGTTAGTGTTAGCAGATACTAGACTTGTTTATGTGCTCCCTTTGACTCTTAGTCCTTTCATTATGATCAATTGTGAACTGAAATTGATCACTTGGAATAGTGAGATGGCATTGGCACATGCCATCTTGATGGGATTGAATTGGAATCCCCTGGTATGTTTCCAACTCTACCAGTTGGGGCAAGTCAGCCCGAGCATGCCCCAAATTATACCTCTCTTCCCTCTCTTATTCCCACTTTTATGTTTAACAGGGATCACATTTCAGTTAATTTTCAACACTTAAGAATAACTGTGTGATAATTACAGAATTAAACCAGTCATATTAAGTAGAACAGACAAAAAAAAATACTATGAGGGATAATGTATTAAGTTGTCCATTAGCAGTCAGGGCTATGCTGATCAAGTCACCATTTCTCATAGTGTCCATTTCACTTCAGGAGGTTTCCTTTTTGGTGTTCAGTCAGTTGTCACCGATCAGGGAGAACATATGGTATTTGTCCCTTTGGGACTGGCTTACTTCACTCAGCATGATGTGTTCCAGATTCCTCCATTTTGTTGCAAATGACTGGATTTCGTTGTTTCTTACTGCGGTATAGTATTCTAAAGAATACATATCCCATAATTTCTTTATCCAGTCTACCATTGATGGGCATTTAGGTTGGTTCCAGGTCTTGGCTATTGTGAATTGTGCTGCAATAAACATTAGGGTGCAGACCGCTTTTTTCTTTATCAATTTAAACTCCTTTGGGTAAATTCCAAGGAGTGGGATGGCTGGGTCGAACGGTAGGGTTATATTCAGGTTTCTGAGGAATCTCCAGACTGATTTCCATAGTGGCTTGACCAGTTTGCATTCCCACCAACAGTGGGTTAGTGTCCCTTTTTCCCCACATCCTCGCCAGCATCTGTTGTTGGTAGATTTCTGTATGTGAGCCATTCTAACCGGGGTGAGGTGAAACCTCATTGTGCTTTTGATTTGCATTTCCCTGATTGCTAGTGACCTTGAACATTTTTTCATGTGCCTGTTGGCCATTTGGATTTCCTCTTTTGAAAAATGTCTATTGAAGTCCTTGGCCCATCTCTTAAGTGGGTTGTTGGTTTTGTTTTTGTGGAGTTTCTTGATCTCTTTGTAGATTCTGGTTATTAACCCTTTATCTGTTGCATAGTTTGCAAATATTTTTTCCCATTCTGACGGTTGTCTCTTCACTCTCCTGACTGTTTCTTTTGCAGTACAAAACTTCTCAATTTGATGCAATCCCAATAGTTGATTTTGGCTTTGACTGCCTGTGCCTCCCGGGTCTTTTCCAGAAATTCTTTGCCTGTGCCAATATCTTGAAGGGTTTCTCCAATGTTCTCTAATAACTTAATGGTGTCAGGACGTAGATTTAGGTCTTTAATCCATGTTGAGTGGATTTTTGTGTAAGGTGTAAGGTAGGGGTCTTGCTTCATGCTTCTGCACGTGGAAATCCAGTTTTCCCAGCACCATTTATTGAATAGACTGTCCTTGCTCCAGGAATTAGTTTTAGATCCTTGATCAAATATAAGTTGGCTGTAGGTGTTTGGGTTGATTTCTGGTGTTTCAATTCTGTTCCATTGGTCTATCCATCTGTTTCTGTACCAGTACCATGCTGTTTTGATTACAACTGCCCTGTAGTATGTCCTGAAGTCTGGTATTGTGATGCCTCCGGCTTTGTTTTTGTTGTACAAGATTGCTTTAGCTATTCGAGGTCTCTTGTGCCTCCATATGAATTTCAGCATCATTTTTTCTAGATCTGCGAAGAATGTCTTTGGTATCTTGATTGGGATTGCATTGAATCTATAAAATGCTTTTGGGAGAATGGACATTTTGATGATGTTGATTCTTCCAATCCATGAGCATGGAAGATTTTTCCATTTTTTGGTATCCTCTTCTATTTCTTTCTTTAAGGTTTTGTAATTTTCATCGTAGAGATCTTTAACGTCCTTGGTTAAGTTTATTCCAAGGTATTTGATTGTTTTTGTAGCTATTGTGAATGGGATTGATCTTAGCAGTTCTTTCTCAGTCATGGCATTACTTGTGTATACAAAGGCTGTTGATTTTTGTGCATTGATTTTATATCCTGCCACTTTGCCAAACTCCTCTATGAGTTCCAATAGTCTCTTAGTAGAGTTCTTTGGATCCTCTAAGTACAGAATCATGTCGTCTGCAAAGAGGGATAGTTTGACTTCTTCCTTCTTGATTTGTATTCCTTTGATTTCTTTTTCTTGTCTGATGGCTCTGGCTAAAACTTCCAGAACTATGTTAAATAGCAGTGGTGAGAGTGGGCATCCCTGCCTGGTGCCAGATTTCAGTGGAAATGCTTCCAACTTTTCCCCATTCAATAGGATGCTGGCTGTGGGTTTTTTATAAATTGCTTTGATTATATTGAGGAATGTTCCTTCTATACCCAATTTGCTTAGAGTTTTCATCATGAAAGGGTGTTGAATTTTATCAAATGTTTTCTCTGCATCAATTGAGATAACCATATGGTTTTTCTTCTGCAGTCTGTTAATGTGGTGAATCACATTGATTGATTTGCGAATGTTGAACCATCCCTGCATACCAGGGATGAATCCCACTTGGTCTGGGTGGATGATTTTCCTGATGTGTTGTTGTATTCTATTGGCCAGAATTTTATTGAGGATTTTTGCATCTATGTTCATCAGGGATATTGGTCTGTAATTTTCTTTCAGTGCTGCATCTTTCTCTGGCTTAGGGATTAAGGTGATGCTGGCTTCATAGAAAGAATTTGGGAGGATTCCCTCTTCTTCGATTGTTCTGAATAGTTTGAGAAGAAATGGGATTAGTTCTTCTTTAAATGTCTGGTAGAATTCAGCAGTGAATCCATCTGGTCCTGGGCTTTTCTTTGTTGGGAGGGCCTTTATTACTGTTTCAATTTCTGTTTCAGTTATGGGTCTATTTAGGTTTTCAATGTCTTCATGGTTCAATTTTGGTAGATTGCATGTGTCCAGGAATCTATCCATTTCTGATAGGTTTTCCTGTTTGCTGGCATACAGGTCCTTGTAGTAATTTCTGATGATTCTTTTTATTTCTGTGGTGTCTGTTGTTACGTTTCCTTTTTCATCTCTGATTTTATTGATTTGGGTCTTTTCTCTTCTTTTTTTAGTTAGTTGGGCCAATGGGGTGTCAATTTCGTTTATTTTTTCCTAAAACCAGCTTCTCGCTTGGCTGATTTTTTGTAATGTTTTTTTGGATTCAATCCTGTTAATTTCTTCTCTGGTTTTAATTATTTCTCTTCTCCTACTAGATTTGGGTTTGGTTTGCTGCAGTTTTTCTAGGTCCTTGAGGTGCGCTGAAAGCTCATTTATTTGGTACCTTTCCAATTTCTTGATATAGGCACCTATTGCTATAAATTTGCCTGTCAATACTGCTTTTGCTGTATCCCATAAGTTTTGATATGTTGTGTTGTTGTCTTCATTTACTTCCAGAAAGTTTTTGATTTCTCTTTTGATTTCTTGAATGACCCAGTATTCATTCAGGAGCATGTTGTTCAGTCTCCATGTGTTTGCATACTTTCTGGGGTTTCCTGAGTTGCTAATTTCCAGCTTCATCCCGCTGTGGTCTGAGAAGCTGCATGGTATGATTCTAATTCTTTTAAATTTGCTGAGACTTGCTTTATGGCCTAGTATGTGATCCATCCTAGAGAAGGTTCCATGCGCTGCTGAGAAGAATGTGAAGTCTGTAGATGTAGGGTTGAAAGTTCTGTAGATATCTGTTAGATCCATTTGGGCAATAGTGTCAATTAAATCTGCTGTTTCCTTGTTGATCTTCTGTCCGGATGATCTGTCTATTTCTGAGAGAGGAGTATTGAAGTCCCCCAGTACTATTGTATTGGAATCTAAATCTCCCTTTAAGTCCCTTAACATATCTTTTAAATAGACCGGTGCCCTGTAATTAGGTGCATATACATTTATAATAGTTACATCTTCCTGTTGTATTGATCCCTTAATCATTATATAGTGTCCCTCTTTGTCTCTCTTAACAGTTTTTGTATTACAGTTTATTTTGTCTGATATTAATATGGCTACACCTGCTTTTTTTTGGTTTCTGTTGGCATGGAATATCTTTTTCCAACCTTTCAGTTTCAGTCTGCATGCCTCTTTGTTAGAGAGATGTGTTTCTTGTAGGCAACAAATAGTTGGGTTGTGTTCTGTGAGCCAGTCAGCCAAACGGTGTCTTTTAACTGAAGAATTCAGACCATTAATGTTCAATGTGACAATTGATACGTAGTGACTTTGCCCTGCCATTTTCCCGGAAATATTTTCTAGTATATGCTTTGAGCTTCCCATGCTCTTTTACTGGTAGGTGTTCTTCCTTTCCCTTCTTTCATATTGATGGCCGTGTTTCTGTGTTTCTGAGTGTAGCACATCTTTAAGTATCTTTTGCAGGGCCGGACGAGTGGCCACAAAGTCTTTCAATTTCTGTTTGCTATGAAAGGTCTTTATTTCACCTTCATTCACAAATGAGAGCTTGGCAGGATATAATATTCTGGGCTGGCAATTTTTCTCTCTTAGCACCTGTGCTATGTCTCGCCATTCCCTCCTAGCTTGTAGGGTTTCTGATGAGAAGTCAGCTGTGAGTCTGATTGGAGATCCTCTGAGAGTAATCTGACGTTTCTCTCTTGCACATTTTAGGATCTTTTCTTTATGTTTCACTGTGGTAAGTTTAATTACCACGTGTCGTGGTGAGGATCTCTTTTGGTCATGTTTATTGGGGGTTCTATGAGCTTCCTGTACTAGGATATCTCTGTCCTTCTCCAAACCTGGAAAGTTCTCTGCTAGTATCTCACTAAAAAGGCCTTCCAATCCTTTCTCTCTCTCCATGCCTTCAGGAACTCCTAGAACTCGAATGTTGGTTTTTTTAATAGTATCCTGTAGATTCCCAACAATATTTTTTAGGTTTCTAATTTCCTCTTCTTTTCTTTGGTTTGACTGTATGTTTTCCTGTTCTCTGTCTTCTAAGTCCGATATTCTCTCTTCTGCTTCACCCATTCTGTTTTTAAGGCTTTCTAATGTGTTTGTCATTTGATCTATTGAGCTCTTCATTTCATTTTGATTTCTCTTGACTATTACACTTTCCTGTTCTACTAGTTTCTGAGTTTCATTTTGACTCTTCCTTAAAATTTCATTTTCACGAGAGAGATTTTCAATCTTGTCCATTAAGGATTTCTGTAGTTCAAGGATTTGCTTTTGAAAACTTCTAAATGTTCTTATCATAAATTTTTTGAAATCCGTATCTTGCATTTCTTCTATCTCATCATCTTCATACTCTTGGCTTGGGGTGTTTTGCTTATTTGGAGGCATCATAGTGTCATCGTTGATCTTGCTCCCTCTATTTCTGTGTTTGTTACTCGGCATAGTTAATTCTTCTTGCGTCACTGTGCGTTTTTTTTTTTTTCTTTTTTTTTTTTTTATACTGTGTCCGTGTTAAGTGGACTGCCTGCTGTTGGAGGAGCCTTGGAGGCTTGAGATGGGTGTGGCCTGAGAGCTCTGCCTGGTTCTTCCTGGTTAAGGGTGTGCAAAGGTGACACCCTCAGGTTATGCGTGGTAAATTTCTCTTTTTATTTATTTATTTATTTTATTTATTCAGGGGGTAAGTAACACCGCAGGGCAGGGCTGTGCAGAATTGATGGTATTTAGCTTCCAGTCTTTGGCTCCTCTGGACTCCCACTGGGTTGCCTAGGCTACTGAATTGTAGTGACTCAGTTCCTTAACTCTCCCCCATTGATATGTAAATCCAAAGAGGAGGCCTGCTCTTTGTCTCTTGGGAATTCTTCAAGCCTTGCAGCCTTGTAACCTCCCCTTCCAGCGCCGATGTGTGGACTCGGAGCCCTGAGCGTCCCAAGTCTCCCGGCTGTTGTCTGTGTGGCATCTGTAGTATGTCTTGAAGTCTGGTATTGCGATGATTCTGGGTTGTGTGTTTGTGTGTGTGTGTGTGTTTTGTAGTTTAGCATTATTTTTGTAGTTTGGGGTATCATGGTTTTATATGAATTTAATAGCTATATTCCAACAAATTGGAAAATCTAGAAGAAATAGATATCTGCACACATGCAATCTATCAAAATTGAATTATGATGACATAGAAAACATAAACAGAATAACCAAGATAGAGAATCAGTAATGACACTGCCAATAAAGTAAAGCCCAAGACAAGATGCTTCACTGATGAATTTTACCAGACATTGAAAGAATTACAATTCCAATTATTCTCAAAAATTTTAAGCAGTTATAAGGAATGAAATTCTCCCAAACTCCTTTTTTTTTTTTTTTTTTTTTTTGGACAGGCAGAGTTAGACAGTGAGAGAAAGAGAGACAGAGGGAAAGGTCTTCCTTTTTCCATTGGTTCACTCACCAAGTGGCCACTATGGCCGGCACATTGCGGCCGGTGCACTGCGCCGATCCAAAGCTAGGAGCCAGGCACTTCCTCCTAATCTCCCGTGTGGGTGCAGGGCCCAAGGACCTAGGCCATCCTCCACTGCACTCCCGGGCCACAGCAGAGAGCTGGACTGGAAGAGGAGCAACCGGTACAGAATCCGGCGCTCCAACCGGGACTAGAACCCGGGGTGCTGGCGCCGCAGGTGGAGGATTAGCCTAGTGAGCCGCAGCACCAGCCCCAAACTCCTCCTATGAAGCCAGCATCACCTTAATTTCAAAACTAGAAAAAGATATAATAAAGAAAGAGGACTATAGACCAATATCACTGATTAACATAGAAGCAAAAATCCTCAAGAAATTACTAGCTAATTGAATCAAACAACACATTGGAAAGGTCATTCACGGGGACCAAGTGGGATTTATCCTAGGCATGCAGGAATGTTTTAACATATGCAAATAAATAAAAATGATACATGCATCTGAGTGTAAGTGCTCCCTTTCTTGACATTAGGAACAGATCTTCCTTAGAATTCTTTGATCTTTTTAGAGATCTTCCTTGGAATTCTTTCTGAATACATCCAGTACAAAATTCATGTGCTACTTTGCATTCTGGGGTGGGAGATACTGAAAGGAAAATGCAATATACTCACCCTCAATTGATTTTTTTGAGCTTATATTGTTTTTTTTTTTTCATTCTATCTTCTACCATAAAACCATTTAATTATCCCAATAGATGCAGAGGAAGTATTTGATGAAATACAAAATCCTTTCATGATAAAATTCTTAAACAAATTGGGTATCGAAGGAACATTCCTCAACACAACCAAGGCAAATACAGCAAGCCCACAACCAGCAACATATTGAATAAAGAATAGTTGGAAGCATTTCCACTAAGATTAGGAACCAGACAAGGATGCCCACTTTCACCACTGCTATTCAATATAGTTCTGAAAGCTTTAGCCAGAGCCATCAGGCATGAAAAAAGAAATCAAAGAGAAAAGAATTGGAAAGAGGGAAGTCAAATTATCTCTGTTTGTGGAGGACATGATCCTATACATAGGGGAGTTAAAAGACACTACACAGAGACTATTGGAATTCATAAGACTTTGGTAAAGTGTCAGTACATAGTCATCACACAAAAACCAATAGCCTTTGTATACATAAACAATGCCATGGCTGACAAATGGTGAGATCAGTCCCATCCACACTAGTAAAATTATACTTAATACATTGGAATAAATTTAATCAAGGATGTGGACGATCTCTGTAATAATATAAAACATTATAGAAAGAAATAAAAGCAGACAAACAAAAAAAAAGGAAAAATCTTTCATGTTTGTGGATTGAAAGAATCAAAACCATAAAAATGCCCATACTATCAAAAGCAATTTACAGATTCTTTGTGATCTGCATGAAAATACTAAGGACATTTTTCTCAGATCTAGTAAATGAATCTTAGAACAAAAAATAACACAAAATATATTTACACTTAAATTTTTCGATTTGGAAAAAGGAAGAAGAATATGGACATATATTTTGAAGAGAAGACAGTGTAATGTTATAGTGTCTAATAACTATTAGTTTTGTGCAGTAATATTATGCCTACTGATGGAATTCAAATACATCTGCGGATGGGAGGGAAAAGATATTCGTAAGTCCTGTTTTATTCCTGGTTTCTCAATTAAGATGAATGTCCTTAAAATTAAAACTAGTAAGCCAACTGGATTAATGATAAAGAACTGTAAGTTAAGTAAGGCTACCAAGCCAAGGTAGTCACATGATATGAATATAAACTTTACATTTGAAATCTGATATTTCTACTGATAATCAATAATTCACTGGGTCTGTCTGTGCAGTAGTTTCCTCTTCTATAAAGTGAACAGCACCTGCCCCATGATACTGTGGCGAAAAAATGAGGCTCCAGTAGGCAAACAACTGATACGTAGCCCCACTACACTCAGTTAATTTGTTGTTACTATGATACTTGAGTTCTAGAAAGGAAAATCTCTAAATACTTCATTGTAATACCTCCATCTCCAATTCCAAATCCAAACATATTGGGATTTAAGCATTTGATGAAAAAATAAAAATAAAAATAACTCAAAGTCCTGAACTGCTTTGAATGAGTTCATGATCCTGACAGATAAAATCTGCAGCTATGTCATAAAATAAAATGTTAATAGTTATTGAGGAAATGTTACAAATACAGAAAACTCCAGAAACACAAAATAAACATTCCAATTGCTTACATGACAATATATGGTCCAGAAACTCTTCACTATAGACTTAGAGATCGAATCACAGCAAAATTCTGGAGTGAAACAATGAATCCAAAGCTCCAAAGCTTGTGTGCACTTAGAATAGGAAATTATATTCTGGAAAGCAAACTTACCACCTGAGGCAAGCAGAAAAAAAATCATTATATAATTGAATTTTAGAAGAAAAAAGTGACAGTATCTTTAGATATTTTTGTAGACACAAAAAAATCAATAAGACAATAGATTTAATAGAGATGCATGGGGTTTTGAATGACAATAAACACTACTCATTATTGATCTTATGAGGAGGGAGTACTTTAGTGCTCCCAATACTAATTTTTCTAATTCTGATTTGCTTCCTTAAAAAAAAGTTTTACCCATATTAGCCATTCAAAGACAGAAACCATAAGCATGAGAGATGTCAATCACTTTGTCCATCAGGTACAAGCCTATCGTGGTGGAGCTTTCCACATTATACTCATCATCCCACTCTCCCTGGCCATAATTTGATAAAGTACATAAATCAAGAATACACCTAATAAACAAAAAGGGTACTCCTCAGTAGATGACTTTTCTATTCTCACAGCTGTTTTCTATCACTTCGGAAACTATGAGACAAAACTAAACATATGGTACAAAAACGATTCATAGTGGAGAGGTTATGCTCAAGCTACATACCAGTGCATTGTAGTGGTCATATTCAGAGAATGCTTGGCGGCTAGATACAGCATGCAGATGTGCTGTTCCTGATCAAGTGAGAGCAAATACATGTATGGAAGAATAAGAGAGTAATTTCTTGGGATACACAGTCAGCTGGAATTGAGTACAAAAGATCTGCTTTAGAGACGATAAGTGCTCTTCAATTCATTAAACTAGCTCTGTCTACTAGCTTGTTTTTATTTACCTCTAAACTCAGTTAAGAATCAAAAGAAAAAGAGTATAGAAAGACAAATTTCAGTTCATCAAAAAGAACAGTAAACATTAGCAGATGTTCAAAATTTATAGAGACTTCCAAGTTCAAGATAGGACTTCAACTCACCCCAAATTCTTCCAAAGTGCCATTGAAATAATTGTGGTTTTGTAAGAATAAAAACCAATAAATTATATTGTGAGGTAGCAAGATGATTGCTGAGAAGACCCTTGTCAGAATGCTACAAATGATGTTTCATAATCAGATGAAAGATTGCATTGAATGACAGGTTTCTTCAAAATAAACATTGAAACATTTATCTAGATAAAGATGATTTCTTTTCTAAGTGACGGATCTACACATTTGTTGAATATATACACTATGTGCATGGCAACAAATATTACTATGATAACATGTATATAATCTTCTTCACTGAAATTACCCACCTCTTACCCTACCAATGTTATTGATATTATATTTGGTGGCACAAATTACTTCAGTTGATGGAATGTGATTATAAGGGATGTTACTTCCAATAAGAATTTTTAGAAACCAGACCATGGTTAACCATATTTAGTTTTTTTTTTTTGGGGGGGGTAGGCTTTACTTTCTGAGAGTAGCAATATCCAGTTTAGAAGTTATAAAGTCACGCCGTCGCTGCGGCTCACTAGGCTAATCCTCCGCCTTGCGGCGCCGGCACACCGGGTTCTAGTCCCCGTCGGGGCGCCGGATTCTGTCCCGGTTGCCCCTCTTCCAGGCCAGCTCTCTGCTGTGGCCAGGGAGTGCAGTGGAGGATGGCCCAAGTGCTTGGGCCCTGCACCCCATGGGAGACCAGGATAAGTACCTGGCTCCTGCCATCGGATCAGTGCACTGCGCCAGCTGCAGTGCGTGGGCCACAGCGGCCATTGGAGGGTGAACCAACGGCAAAGGAAGACCTTTCTCTCTGTCTCTCTCTCTCACTGTCCACTCTGCCTCTCAAAAATAAATAAATAAATAAAGTAGATAAAAAAAAGAAGTTATTAAGTCACAATTCACTGGATTGAAAATGACACATGGGCTCACTTTAATATTAGCAAAAATAAATAAATAATTTTGGTACTATAAGCTATTGAGATTTTGTGGTTATTTAATACTGTTACATAATGTAAGCTATGCTGATTAACAAATATGGGAAAATTTGAAGGAATTTAGAAGGACAAGAAACCAATGTGGTCCATGTAGTTTCCACGTGGATCTTGAAGTCACTTTGTCAGAACATGAGAAAAGAACTTGAGAGTAGATGCTGAGATCTTCAATGGGCTGAAGAGAGTGTGGGAGGTCAGGAGATATTGGTAATGAGGACTTGTGGTAGATATTTATGCAAAGGGCTGGTGTTAACCACTGCTTTAACAGCAAATTAGCAGGAGGAATGCACGGACTATAACAGTTATGATGAGATTTGCTCTTAAGTGACAAAAAACAATAATAACATAGATATTCACTTCTCTTAAACAGGAGCCCAAGTGTAAGCAATCCAAAAGATTGGAATTCTTGATGTATCAGAGACCAAGACTTCTTCTTGCTATGACATTGTTGGTCCCCTAGTGCCAAGTCACACCTTTTCTAGCTCCATCTTCAAATCCACCTTCCAATTAATAAGAAGAAGGAATAAAATTTTGTCCACTCCATTTAAAGATAGTTTAAGAAGTGATATACATATTCACGCTGATATACAGTTGCCCACTTACCCTTATGCTACCCAATTATAAGAAATTCTGAAAAATACCCTTGAAAAAGATGCCCGCGACTCACCTAAAAATATGACAATCTATTTTAACAGATAAATAAGCATGAGTAGAAATCTAACAAAGAACAGAAGTATCCAAGAAAGCATGTTTAAAATTTGGGAGTAGACCATGGAGAGCAGTGTAAGTTGGTAAAACTGAAGAGAAAATGGATGATATAAAAGAATTACATCTATAATGACAGGTGAAGGGAACAGATGCAAGGTTCAGTTAGCTGACTGCAGGTGTGTCAAGGTGAAAGTAATTCATGGTACCCTCTCTAAATAAGGATTTGGCTGTGTCTTTGAAAGGTACTGAGAATGTGAGAATGTGTGCATGTTTGACAGCATTTCTGCTGGGTAGATCTACCAGAAGAGGAAGAATGGGGAATGCTGTGGTGACTGAGACAGCCCACTTTATTATCAGAAGGTGACAAACAGTATTTCAGTGTATTTTCATAAAGTTACCATCTCCAACATAATCGACAACATCTACTACATACTTCTAAAATGAGTGGATAGAGAAGAGAGATTAGCTTCCTCCATTCCCTGTTAGGAAGAACATCCTGTCACAGGGTGTCCCCTGTTAGCAAGAACATCCTGACACAAAAGGAGAAACCAGTAGCATACAATGTGTACCAGTGATGAGGGATGGCAATGGATGAACAGACCTGAACTGGATCATGCATGTGCCCAAAAGAGGCTAACAATTTGCGGTGTCTTTTAACAAGTATCTTGTACATAATTTCAAATCTTTTCTGTAGAAAAGATTCTGAGGATCTTGTATAAGGAGAAAATGACAGCTATGAATTATAGAGCCCAAACTCCACCTCTTTTTTTTTTTTTTTTTTTTTGACAGAAAGAGTGGACAGTGAGAGAGAGAGACAAAGAGAAAGGTCTTCCTTTGCTGTTGCTTCACCCTCCAATGGCCGCCACTGCCGGCGTGCTGCGGCCGGCGCAGCACGCTGATCTGATGGCAGGAGCCAGGTACTTATCCTGGTCTCCCATGGGGTGCAGGGCCCAAGCATTTGGGCCATCCTCCACTGCACTCCCTGGCCACAGCAGAGAGCTGGACTGGAAGAGGGGCAACCGGGACAGAATCCAGCACCCCGACCGGGACTAGAACCAGGTGTGCCTGCATCGCAAGGTGGAGGATTAGCCTAGTGAGCCGCGGCGCCGGCTCCAAACTCCACTTCTTCTTGTAGTTACTATTTCTGATTTTTTGCTCTTTAGCAAACTTGGGCAAGCTAAACTTCCATAGTTAAAAATAAGCCAGGCTCCTAAAAAGTCAATTTGTTAATTGTTTCTTATGACTTGAGCATATTCATTGAGGTCTCATTGCTGGACATATACAAATAATCTTTTCCAGCTGAATGCATAATGCATTTCCAATATCTGATCACCCCAGATAGACTGAAACCTCAGTGCCTCCCTGTGGACAGAACCTTGCTTTTCCTCTATATTTATATGAGGAAGAGGAATACATGGCCCTAGTCCTCAGAGAACTCACAGAGATTCTGAAATATATGATGAGATTCTTTTTCCCCATAGATATAAAGCAATATACCAAATTTATTTTGGCTCTTTTGTGAATAACCTGAATTTGCCTGCTCTTTAGAAATTATTGCTTATGTGAGATTCCAAGATGCCTGGAGATGGAAAAGACATGCACATTCTATCCAGGGGAAGATAGCAGAAAAAAATGGAGGAAGTGTATTCCCAGGGGAGATGTGGAGAGACGTTTGCAGAAATTCTACAGAAGGAAGTGGAACACTGTGGAGCAGTGTGTAATGTGCAGATGCATAACAGCAAGTGGGGACACCACACATGAATCCAGCAGCTGGGGGAAGGATTAGACATCAGATCCTGAGAGCTAGATGAGGACAGACTGTGGTAGCCATAGCCACTGGTGATACTGCATGAGGGAGAACCTTGCAGACCACACTGAATTTGAGTTTGGCTTGAAGACCTAGTAAAGGGTAGGGTACCCACCTACTCTAGCCAAGGAAAAGCACGTTTCTTTCTCCCCATCCCTTAACAAGGGCTCCCAGCAATGGGCAGGGAGAAGGTGCCATCTTGACAACAGTAGAGGCTGCGACGACTCATGTAGGTGATCTGGGGATTCTACCAGAGGGAAAAATTAATCTTTCCCACTGGCTGGGAGGGTTGAAAGGGTTCTGGAGAGACTGGTATGATTGTGAGGTGCCTCTATTCTCTCAACCTATTACAAGCTCAGGCTCAAACTGCCAAGTCAGGGCACCCAGATAGATGTCTCTGAAAATGATTCTGCTCTTTCTGTAGATGAGGAAGGTTCACTAGATGGAGAGGGGATCTTCTGTACCCCATGACTGTGGGAACCTCGTGCACTAAGACTGTGGAAATCCCATGACCGTACAACAGGGTGTGGGCTGTAGCCAGATTTCTGGGCAATCTCTGTGTCTATTGCCAGAGCTCTCTGACTACCTGGGGTGGGTCATTGCAGAGGGTTTCATGCTCACAAAAAGGACTGCACAGATCCTTTGTGTGGTTCATGTGCCAGCACAGGTTAGGGTTGTACACACTGTGGGCTAATACCAGGCACTGATCACCTGGGAAGACAGGTGGTGAGGTTGTGATTACCCCAACAGGCATGATCAGACCATCCCTCCTACTGACAATACAGGAGATCTAGCACGCCCAACTTAAGTATCACCCTCGATTTTTTTTATTATTAATTTGACAGATAGAGTTAGACAGTGAGTGAGAGAGACAAAGGTTTTCTTTCCATTGGTTAACCCTCCAAATGGCCACTAAAGCCGGTGCTGTGCGGATCAGGATCAGAAGCCAGGAGCCAGATGTTTCCTCCTGGACTCCCATGCGGGTGCAGGGGCCCAAGCACTTGGGCCATGCTCTACTGCCCTCCTGGGCCACAGCAGAGAGCTGGACTGGAAGAGGAGCAACTGGGACTAGAACCCAGCATCCATATGGGATGCCAGTGCCGCAGGCGGAAGATTAACCAAGTGAGCCACGGCACCAGCCCATCGCCCTGGATTCTTGTCCTCCAAATGAGCACTGACCAGGGCTCCCTGACCACACTCAGCACATGCCTCTGGGTATTCACTGAAGGAGCAGACACTCCACTAAGCCACAGAGGTATAGTTCAAAAATAAAATCCATCAGTGGAGAAAATTAACAAGTATTACCACAAATGTCTAAAATTAAATGCAGAAATACAAGAAACAAGAACAAGGAAGACAACATGACTCTCCCAAAGGAAAACAACAATTCAACATTAAAACGTGAAGATAAAGAGATTGATGAAATGCCTGAAAAGGGAATTCAAAAGAATTATCATAGAATTACTAAGAAGCAATGAGAAGCAAATTCATGACTTAAAGAAATCCAAATATGACATAGATGAACAATTTTTCCATCACATAGAGATTCTGAAGAGAAATCAAGTGAAAGTATTAGAAAAGAATGATTCAATATATCATATAAAATACAAATAGAAAAACAAAGCCTTAACAACAGACTTGGTGAGGCAGAAGAAAGAATATTCAAGATATAAGACAAATCCTTGGAAAAATTTCAGTCAAACAAAAAGAAAAGGACAAATTAGAAAAATTTAAAACAGTGTTGGAGATTTGTGGGATACTATCAAATGACCCAACATATGAGTCTTCGGAGTCCCTGAAGGTGTAGAAAAAAAGAATGGATTAGAAGTCCTATTTAGTGAGATAATAAGAGAAAAATTTGAAGAAAGAAAGGGACATCCAAGTACAGGATATCCATAGAACTCCTAGTAGAAATGATTACCAAAGATCTTCATCAAGACACATTGTAGTCAAACTTTCAACAGTAAAACATAAATAAGGGATTCTAAGATTTGTATGAGAGAAATGCCAGATTACTTTCAGAGGATCTCCAATTACATTGGCTGCTAATTTCTCATCAGAAACCCAACAGGCTTGGAAAAAATGGAAAGACACAGTGATATTAGACAGAACACATTTTAACACAAAAAACTTTAAAAAAAGACAAAGAAGAGCATTATGTAATAATTAAGGGCTCAATTCAACAAGAAGATGTGACTATAATAAATGTATATGCGCCCAATTATAGGGCACCTGGCTATTTAAAGAAATGTTAATGGATCTAAAGGGAGACGCAGACTAAAAAACAACAATAACAGGATATTTCAACATCCTACTTTCATCAATGGACAGATCAAATAGATAGAAAATCAACAAAGTAACAAAAAAACTAATCAACACTATGGGCCAAAAGGTCCTATGTGATAGCTACAGAACCTTTCATCCACTGTTGCAGAATACACATTCTTTTCAATAGTGCATGGGATTTTTTCTAGGATAGACCATACAGTAGACCATAGAGCAAGTCTCAGAAAATAAAAAAAAAATAATGAAATCCTTCAATGTATCTTCTCTGACCATAAAGGAATGAAGCTGGAAATTAACAACAAAAGAATCTCCAGAAAATATGCAAAAACATTGAATGAATAGCCCGCTCCTGAACGAACTGTGGGTCTTATAAGAAATCAAAAGGGAATTTAAAAAAATCCTGGAAATGATTAAAGATAGCTATATAACATATCAAAATATAGGATACAGCAAAAGTCATGTGAAGATGGAAGTTTAGAGCAATTATTGCCTACATCAACAAATTAGAAAGTTGTCATATAAATGAGCTATCAATACATCTCAAGGGATAGAAAAACAATAACAAAACATAAAATTATTAAGAGAAAATAAATAATTAATTTTAGATAAGAAATATATAATATTGAAACAAAAATACAAAAGAGCAATAAAATGAACAGCTTTTTTTTGAAAAATAAACAAAATAGAAACATCATTGGTACAACTAATCAAAAAAGAGGGAAAAGACCCAAATAAGTAAAATCAGAGGTGAAAAAAGAGATGGATACTACAGAAATAAAAGAAAATAGCAGTTACTAAAAAGAGCTATATGCCAACAAATTAGGAAATCTGCAAGTAATGGATAGATGATTGGATACATACAATCTACCAAAATTGAAGAATGAAGACACAGAAAACCTAAACAGACCAATAATCAAGAGGGGGTTGAATCAGTAATAAAAACTTCCCTAACAAAGAAAATCCCAGGACCAGATGCCTTCACTGCTGAACACTAACAGACATTGAAAGAACTAATTCCAATTATTGTCAACCTATTCAAAATAATTGAAAGGAAGGGAATCTTCTCAAACTTCTTCTGCAAGGCCTGCATCAGCTTAATTCCAAATCAGAAAAAAAAATAAAAAGAGAACTATAGATCAACATCCCTGATGAACATAGATGCAAAAATCCTCAACAAAATACTAGCTAATCAAACCTAATAGTGTAACAGAATGATCATTAACTAAAACAAAATAGGATTTATCCCTGGTATGCAGAGATGGTTCAACATCTGCAAATCAGCTAATGTAATACACCACATTAACAAATTCAAGAATAAAAGCCATTAAATAGATGCACAGAAAATAAATATTTGATTATTCAATAGATGCACAGAAAATATTATTCAATAGATACACAGAAAATATTTGATAGAATACAATATCCTTTCATGACTGGGGAAAAGTTGGAAACATAATCCTCTATGATCCTGAACCATGTCCACTTTCATCATACTACTTAGCATAGTTATAAAAGTTTTAGCCAGAGCCATGAGGCAAGAAAAAGAAATCAAAGGGATGCAAATTGGAAAGGAAGAAAATAAATTACCCATTTGAAGATGACAGGGTTCTAATATAGGGGAACCAAAAGACTAATGGAACTCATAAGACCATTTGGTAAAGTCTCAGGATATAAAATTAACACAAAAGATATCAACAGCCTTTGTATACACAGTCAATGTCATGGCTGAGAAACTACTTATAGAGCAATTCCATTCACAATAGCTACAAAAATTTAAGTATCTCAGAATAAATCTAGCCAATAAGTGAAAGATCTCTATGATGAAAATTTCAAAACATTGTAGAATGAAATAGAAGACAAAAAATCTTACATGTTCATGGATTTCAAGAGTTAATATTATCAAAATGTCCATATTACTGAAAGCAATTTACAGATACAATGTGATCCCAATCAGAAATGGCAGCATCATTCTTCTCAGATCTAGAAAAAAAATGATGCTAAAAATCACAGGAATGTACAAGAGAACCCAAATAGTTAAAGCTATCTTAAGCAAAAAAACAAAGTCAGAGGCATCCATACCAAATTTCAAGACATACTACACTGCAGTTATAATCAGAAGAACCTGGTACTGGCACAAAAATAGACATGTAAACCAGTAGAAGAGAATAAAAACTTCAGGAATCAACCGATGCATCTACAAGCAACTAATCTTTGACAAAGGAGCTAAAATTATCCCTGAGGAAAGTACAGTCTCTTCAACAAATGGTGCTGGGAAAATTGGATCTCTGCATACAGAAGTGGGAAACCAGACCCCTACCTTACATGTTCTATAAAAATCAACTGAAAATAGATCAAGGATGTAAATCTATGATCTGATACTATCAAATTACTAGAGAAAAACACTGGGTAAATTCTGCAAGACATTGACATAGGCAAAAACATCTTGGAAAAGACTCTAGAAGCACAGGCAATAAAAGCAAAAGCAGACAAACTGGTTTGCATGAAAGTTAGAATCTTTTGCCCTGCAATGGAAACTTAATAAAGTGATGATGACACTGACAGAATGGAAAAATAATTGCAAACTATGCAACTGATACAGGATTAATATCCAGAATCTATAAAGAGCTCAAGAAATTCACCAGCAACAAAACAAATAATCCATTTAAGAAATGTGCAAAGGACTTGAACAGATATTTTTCAAAAGATTAAACTCAAATGGCCAATAGAAACATGAAAAAATGCTCAAGATTACTAGCCACCAGGAAATGGAAATCAAAATCACAATAAGATTTTCACCTCACCTCAAGATGTGGGGAAAAATTTCTCTAATCCACTGTTGCTAGAAATACAAACTAGAACAGCCATTATGTAAGACAGTATGGAGATTCCTCAGAAAGCTGAAAATAGATCTACCATATGACCCAGTCATCCCTTTCTTGGAAATTTACCCAAAGGAAATGGCATCAGCATATGAAAGTGTTATCTGTAGCTCCAAATTATTGCAGATCAATTCACAATAGCTAAGATATGGGATAACCCAGATGTCCATCAACTGATGACTGGATAAAGAAAATGTGATATATACACACTATGGAATATGACTTAGCTGTAAAAAAAGAATCTACTCCAATCTTTTGCAATAAAATGGATGCAACAGAAAACAATTATACTTAGTGAAATAAGCCAGTCTCAAAAGATAAATACCATATGTTTTCCCTCATTTGTGGTAACTGAGTACAAAAAGTAACGTATAGTTATTTGCATTACTATCTTCTTAAAATTACTCCTGTGCAAAAACTTTGAGAGGATATAGCTTGAAGTCTAAATGAATATAGTTATTATCTTGCAAACTCACAGGAAATATTTAAATGTTACATTGTTATTGGTTCTATTTCATGGAAAGAAATTATGAATGACTATTTGACAAAAAAAACTGGAGGTGATTGAAATGTTCATTTTTACATTCAATTATAGTTTATAGCCATTGTCTATATTTCCAGTAAATGAGGGTCTTTTTTCTCTTTACTTTTTAAGCTTTTTGGTGAAGAGTTCAGACTTCTTACTGCAATGAAAATTTGTTACGGCATCTCAAAAACATAAAAGAGAAACCTAAATATAATTGGCACTGATATGCTTAAATTGTAAAAGGTCTTGTGATCACTTTTGTGGCAATCTAAAGAGACAATGTTGTATTATACATGTTGAAACCCATTGGACACATGAGTGGCAGCAGCTACCAAAGTTGGGAAAGCAGCTGATGGAGTCCTTAGGATCTGGGATAAAGGAATCACTAGAGAATGTGAGTTTATTTTGGTATGAGTGTCTGTAAGTGTTAGCAACAAAAAGATTTACTTTCCTTTGTGTTCCATTCTTTTTCTCATTCATTCTCTAAATACTGATTATATCTCTCAGTGTTAAGTGCTGGGTATCCTCTTACAAAACTCCCAGGCTCATGGTAGTGTTTGAACAAATAGTTGCAATGTGGAAAATGCTGAGATACGTTTTTTTGGGGTCACTGTTGATACAGAGTTATTCCAAAATGTGAGTTGTTTTATTAGTGTGCAACAACACATGGAATTCAGTGTTAAACTTTTATAGGAAATTAACAGTGACTTTATGTTTACTGAATCTAATAATAAAAAGGAGGACCTAATGTTTCAAAAATTAGTATTTATGCTAATGCTTTTAAAATTATTATAGATATCATGCTAAATGCTATGAGGACAGTTTCACTATTCAACCTTATTATTTCCAGTGATTTGTTCACCTTCATTCGGGCTGAGTCTATTTTTCCTTCTGCAAATTTCCACACAACAACCTTTGCTGCCTTTCTCCTAAGAAAGAAAGTCATCTATTTTTTCCATCAGAATATTATTTTCAGTTTTTGCATTAAGTATTCCAACTTTTGACTTTCCCCTTGGTTCTCCATGGTGGCTTGTATCTGGAAGCTCACTTATGAACATCTGTAGACCCCAGAGAAAAAAATTTTGCATTTGAAAAACAGACCTCTCAACATGAGTAAAAATATTTGGAATGGTCTTACGAAAATATTGTATCTCTCTGAAAGGTAGGGCTTGTAGAATTTAAATGTACCAAAATCTAGCTAAATCCTCAAAGATAACTCTCCTAGAATGAATCCATTTATTTGTAAAAGTTTAAATTAAAATGCCATCTCTAGCCAATGTGGTAAGAGAATAAAAAGGTCTTGTTTATCATAAAAAGTTTTGGTTCTAGCCTGCTCTATCCAGTCTAATTGTTAGGATAAGTGCATTTTTCTAAATACCCTGTTTACTTTGAATAAGATCTGGGTGGAAAAGAGACTCAGCTCATAGCCTATGGAATCTATCTGCATCTCTGAGGAAATCTTTGTTTACGATGTTGTTGTCTGTGTTGCACACAACACAGACGTGAATTCCCATCAATATTCATGGTCCTGGAAGCCTCCAGAGGCTCTCTGTGTGATTGTGCTCCATTTAGCTCCAAATCTGTATTCCCAAATAGATTTAAACAAGAGAGCTAGGGAAATTTTGAAGTCTTTTGTTCTCAGTCACAGTAATATTTAAATAGTCCACTGGGTGTGCAAGTATTACCAATTCCTTCCCTGCATTGTTATAATCCACCACAAAAAGATCCACCTTAGGGAGACATAACCCATCCCCCTTTCTTCATTTCAGATTCTCAAAAATCTTTACCTCTTTCTTTGCTGAGTTAACTATAAATCAATTTATTTCTTAAACTTGTATAGGGTCAAGCACATATAATTACTGTCAATACTTAGGTTATCTACTCAACTTCTCTTTTCATCCCAGGGTTTTATACTACTTGAAGGTTAACCTGGACTTACCATTCTTCTTTTTATTACTAAATGTCACAAAACTTTTGGTATAACTGCAACTATTAAGTGGAATACATATAGTGGGTTGTGATGAGCGTGAGATTAAAGAGAAACAAATCTAAGGCATATATCAGGTGAATCAGAAATAAGAGTTTGCCTAAAGCTTAGCATTCTACATATGTATGTTACATTAAAGTATACATTCAGAAAATTCTGTAAAATGTGAATGCGTGTCCAGAGTAGGGTGATGACTTACACTGTTCTTCTAAGAGAAAGGAGAGTTGTTGAAATTCTCTTCTTTTTTCCTTTATTGTGTCTGCTTTTGTAAATGTGTATATATTCACAATAACTTAAGTAGACACACTCATTAAAATTCTTCTAAATAATTATCTAAAAACTTCTTACTTGGATTTCATGCATAAAACTAAAGATACTGAACTTAAACTTTGATGGATCAATATAAAGAACTTGTTCCTAGTGACAAAATAATTAAAGCATGAGGCTGGATACTAATCAAAGTTCTGGAATATAGCTCTATCAGGGCTGTTGTTCTTTTTCTCAAAAGAATTTGAAATTTGCCTAGAACACTTTTAGAGCATGTGAGCCTAAAAACCTATGTAGGGAAAACAAGTCAATGAAATGGAAAAAAGTAAGAAATAATCAATCATAATATAACCTCTCCAATATGCACTTAAGGTCCTGGTGTCAGTTCATGTATAAGTAAGCTTACTTCCCTGTCTCTTTCATTGAAGATAACTAAAAGCCAGTGCAGATATATTGAGCAGATATATTGAGCAGATATCTGAATACTCTGAAAAGTTATACAGTAGAAAGTAAAATAACAAAAGCAAGATAGACTCAAAGTAAAGCCAACTGAGGGATGAGTTTCTTGCTTTTCCCTTTCAAGATCTCCCAGCCCAGGCTGAAAAGCAGCACATAAATTGTGTGCTGTATGTGTTCATAAAGAGCTCTAAGAGAAGACCTCTATTTCTGCCCTTAACATCAAGATGGTAGCTCTTATACTCAGAATAGGAAAAAAATCACTGGTTTTGCTTTTTACTTCTTTGTTTATTCTCTCCATCCCAGTACTAGGCAACCTATGGCAGGAAGGGCAAATTGGTACCCAGGCAGGATCCTTGTCTCTGACAAAAGAATGTAAAGGGGTATCCCAGTTCTTCTTCCTTCTCTTTAGTTCTGCTGCATGGCCTCAGAGGCAGACACAGTTATATGATATACAAGGAAGAGCAAGGAATTTAAAGTCTCAATCTTCAGGACAGAAAAGCATAACCAATATCTTTGGGAGCTACAGAGTGTCAGGGACGCTTTAAAGAGGAAAGAATTCAAGAAGTTTATCTCATAAAGTCTGTCTAAACTACAGGGCTCATCCCTGAGCTACATTTGCACGAACATGACCATAAACATCCTACTAAGGGCTCTGAGAAGTATGGTTAGGTCATCTCCAAGGTCTCAGACTGGCCCACGAAGGCATACACATGGGACACAGACAAATTATACTGCAAATTCCTAAAAAATGAACCAACTTAGATTTGTAGCCTACAGTAGGTGGTTTTGTGGTTTCAGCCTGAATCTATCCAGATCTATGAATCTATAAAATACACATGCACATAATTAAAGATCTCCACCAAAATTAAATAAGACCCAGAGTCTTATAACATATATAGCCAGTGCCCAAGATCCTAAATCAGTCAGCATGTGAAGAAGTAGGAAATTTGCAACAACTTGCAAAAGAATAGAAAATAACAAAAGTCAATCTCAGATGATACATATAGTGAAACTATATGATAAAAGTAGTTATTACAACAGGGAGGGTGGGAACTATCATTATGTTTTTTTTTTTTTCATTTTCGTTTCTCTTTATATACAGAAGATCAGTTTAGCATACATTAAGTAAAGATTGCATCAGTTTGCTCCCACACAGAAACACAAAGTGAAAAATACTGTTCAAGTACTAGTTATAGCATTAAATCTCAATGTACAGCACACTAAGGACAGAAATCCTACATGAGGAGTAAGTGCACAGTGTCTCCTGTTGTTGACTTAACAAATTGACACTCTTGTTTATGGCGTCAGTAATCAACCTAGGCTCTTGTCATGAGCTGCAAAGGCTATGGAAGCCCCCTGAGTTCACTGACTCTGATCATTTTTAGACAAGGCCATGGTCAAAGTGGAAGTTCTCTCCTCCCTTCAGAGAAAGGTACCTCCTTCTTTGATGACCCATTCTTTCCACTGGGATCTCACTCGCGGAGATCTTTCATTTAGGTTGTTGTTGTTTTTTTTTTTTTTTTTTTTTTTTTTTTTTTTTTTTTTTTCCCAGAGCGTCTTGGCTTTCCATGCCTGAAATACTCTCATGGGCTTTTCAGCCGGATCCGCATGCCTTAAGGGCTGATTCTGAGGCCAGAGTGCTGTTTAGGACATTTGCCATTCTATGGGTCTGCTGTGTATCTCACTTCCCATGTTGGATCATTCTCTCCCTTTTTTATTCTATCAGCTAGTCTTTGCAGACACTAGTCTTGTTTATGTGCTCCCTTTGGTTCTTAGTCCTATCATTATGATCAATTGTGAACAGAAATTGATCACTGGGACTAGTGAGATGGCATTGGTACATGCCACCTCGATGCGATTGAAACGGTGACTTGATCAGCCCTCACCCTGACTGTTGATGAGCAACTTGATATGTTATCCCTCTTAGTATTTTTTGCTTGTTTGTTCTACTTAATACTTTTGGTTGAATACTGTAATCAATACACAATTCTTCTTAAGTGCTGAATCTTAACTGAAAAGTGATCACTGTTAAATAGAAGAGTGGGAATAAGAGAAGGAAGAGATATGCAATTCGGGACATGCTCAAGCTGACTTACCTCAAATGGTAGAGTTAGAATCATTATGTTCTTAAAACTGTATGAATGAAATATGTTCCCTTTATATAAATAAATTATTTTTAAAATTTTAAAAAGTTAGTGTAAGGCTCTAAAAAGTAAAAGTGAACATTTTTGAAAAGAGAAGAAATAAAGAAAATACATGCAAGTAAAAAAGACACATAAAACATTTAAGACAAAAATGTACAAAAACTAAAACAAAAATTCCCAGGAAGGATTTAATAGCCAAATGGGGAAGACAGAGTCAATGATTTGAATACACTTTGAAAATTATCCACTCAGGGGGCCAGTGCTGTGGCTCACTTGGTTCATCTTCCACCTGTGGCACCGGCATCCAATATGGGTGCCGGATTCTAGTCCTCGCTGCTCCTCTTCCAGTCCAGCTCTCTGCTGTGGCCCAGGAGGGCAGTGGAGGATGGCCCAGGTTCTTGGGCACTGTACCCACATGGGAGACCAGGAGGAAGCACCTGGCTACTGGCTTCGGATTGGCGCAGCACCGGCTGTGGCAGCCATTTGGGGGTGAACCAACAGAAGAAAGACCTTTCTCTCTGTCTCTTCCACTGTCTGTAACTCTACCTGTCAAATTAATTAATTAATTAATTAATTAAAATTATTCACTCAAACAAAGTGGAAAAAAAATCAGAAAAATTTTCATGCTAATGGGAACCCTGGGAGACAGTAGGTGATGGCTCAAGTAATTGGTGTTCTGAAATCTATATGGTAGACCTTGAGTTTCTGGCTCCTGACTTTAGCCTGGTGCATCCATGGTCACCGCAGTCATTTTGAGGTAAACCAGCAAGGGGATCTCTCTCTCTCTCTCTCTCTCTCTCTCTCTCTCCCACTTTCTTTCCCCATCCACTTTTCAAATAAAAAATATAAACAACAAAAAAATCATTAAAGCAACAGAGAGCATTTGTATATTGTCTATAGGAGATAAGGGGTAGAGTGACAGTGCATTTCTCATCAGAAACCACGAAGACTAAAGAGTATTAGAACAACATTTTTAAGTACCAAAAAAAAAACTGTATATCTAGAATTCAATATTCAGATAAAACATCATTCAGGAATAAAGAAAAGATAGGCACATTCTCAGTTGAAAAAAACAATAAGATATTTTCCCCAGAATGTCTGTTTTAAAAGAATTACTGAAGAATGTTCATCCAAGAGAAGGGAAAATGGCAACTTTGAGAATGAAGAATAGAAATTGTATCTGTGAAAATGTAACAAGCTGTTTCTCTCCCTTACGTTCCTTAAATTATGTAATGATCTAAACAAAAGTTACAGCATTACTTAGAATAAAAGTCAGGTCCCTCAACATGATAAAGGGTGCATATGAAAAATCTATTTCTAATGTCTTATTCAATGTTGAAAGGGTCCCCCTTGAGATCTAGAGTAACACTACAATGTCAGTTTTCACAACTGCTATTGCCCCTTGTGGTTGAAGTTCTATCCAGAGAAATTCAACAAGAAATAAAAGGCATCCAAATTGGAAAAGCATATTTAAAATTACTCTATTCACAGATGAAATGCTCCATTATGTGGAAGTTTATAATGAATCAGCAAAATTATTAGAGCTAATTAGCTATGTCCTGCAAAGTTACAGAATATAAGACTAATATAAAAAATATATATTCAGGACACTATCAGTGAACAATATAAAAGGTAAATTCAGAAAGCAATTCCATTTACAACAATGTCTAAAATAATAAATTATTTAGGTGTAAATTTAACCAAGGAGGAGAAAGCATTATTCACTGAAAAACCACAAAACATTATTAAAAGAAATCAAATAAACAGAATGCATCACATATTTATGGAGAAAGACTTAATATTTCAATACTACATAAGGCAGGAGGGAGCCAAGATGGCAGAATAGTGAGGACGCGCACTGACAGTCTGGGAAAAGATAGTTTAATAAAAGTGGAGTTACTGTAGTCTCAGGAAAATGCTCTGGAAAAAATTTCAGAGGAAACTCTCCTGGATCTAGTGGATGTGACACAGAGGACCTACGGGGAGAGCAAGGATGCCCAGGTGCGGAGGACAGCCATGGAGTCTGCGCACCAGCGCTGGAAGGGGAGGTGAGACAAAAACCTCGGTGACCCAAGACATTAGCAGGGAAAGGCAGAAAGAGCCTAGAGGGAATGAAAGTCCCACTGAGGAAAGCTCACCAGGCTGACTGGAGGAGAGAAAAAAACGAATAAATAAGGGGAACCGGCACAGACACTAGCCTCTCTCTCCACTCACCTTACAAGGCCAAGCAAGACAAAGAGCAGGTGCAATTTTGAATATACGTAAAGCGGCGCCCACCATCAGCCAAGCAGAAAAACCTGACTCTTGTGGGGAGAAATAACAGGCGGTTAGGACCTAGTGAAAGTGTGGAGCTAACGAACTGAGACTGTGAAAATCTGAGGGGGGAGGGCAAGAAAAATCACCGAGTACACAAACTCGGTAACCTTGGCAACCAGGTGAGAGACTGCAGAGAAATTTGAGACCACACTGAGGGCTGCATAAACCCTTTGTGCGGTCCCTGGGGTAGAGAGAACAGATGAATACCCACAGGGGCCAGATTTCATACATCAAGTACCCTCAATTCCACTCAGCTGTGTGGAATTACTTCCCTTCTGAGTCAAAAAAAAAAAAGAGAGAGAGAGAGAGCTACAGAGAGGACAACCTAGGTGAGTCACCTTTGACACACCCTTAACCCTGAAGAACCAAACAGAGCTCTCTGGCCACACCCATCTCAAGCCTGTAAGGATCCATCAAAAGCAGACAGTCCACTTAATCTAGAGTCATAGTATAACAAGAAAAAGCACCACACCGAAGAAAACAAAGAATATCTCCAATATGCCAAACAACAAACGCAAAAACCGAGGTAACAAGAACAAGGAAGACACTATGATGCCCCCAAATGAAAAAGACACTCCAATTCAAGATTATGAAGATGATGAGATAGAAGAAATGCAAGAACTGGATCTCAAAAAATTGATAAGAACATTAAGAAGTTCTCAAAAACAAATTCTTGAACTACAGAAATCCTTAATGGACAAGATAGAAAATCTCTCTCGTGAAAATGAAATATTAAGGAGGAATCAAAATGAAATGAAACAACGAGTAGAATATGAAACTGTGATAGTGACGAGAAATCATAATGAAATGAAGATTTCAACAGATCAAATGAAAAACACACTAGAGAGCCTTAAAAACAGAAGGGGTGAAGCAGAAGAGAGAATATCAGACTTAGAAGACAGAGAACAAGAAAGAATACACTCAAACCAAAGAAAAGAAGAGGAAATTAGAAATCTAAAAAATATTGTTGGGAATCTTAAGGACACTATTAAAAAACCCAACATTCGGGTTCTAGGAGTCCCTGAAGGCATGGAGAGGGAAAAAGGACTAGAAGGCCTTTTTAGCGAGATACTAGCAGAAAATTTCCCAGGTTTAGAGAAGGACAGAGACATCCTAGTACAGGAAGCTCTTAGAACCACTAATAAACATGACCAAAAGAAATCCTCAACACGACACGTTGTAATTAAACTCACCACAGTGAAACATAAAGAAAAGATCCTAAAATGTGCAAGAGAGAAACGTCAGATTACTCTCAGAGGATCTCCAATTAGACTCACAGCAGACTTCTCACCAGAAACCCTACAAGCTAGGAGGGAGTGGCGAGATATAGCCCAGGTACTAAGAGAGAAAAACTGCCAGCCCAGAATATTATATCCTGCAAAGCTATCATTTGTGAATGAAGGTGAAATAAAGACCTTTCACAGCAAACAGAAATTGAATTTGTCACCACTCGTCCAGCCCTGCAACAGATGCTTAAAGATGTGTCACACACAGAAACACAGAAACACGGCCATCAGTATGAAAAAAGGTAAAGGAAGGAAACCTCACAGCAAAAGATCACAGGAAGTTCAAAACATATGTTAGAAAATATCTTTGGCAAATAGCAGGGCAAAGTTACCACTTATCAATAGTCACACTGAAAGTTAATTGGCCTGAACTGTCCAGTTAAAAGACACTGATTGGCTGATTGGGTTAAGGAACAAAACCCATCTATTTGCTGCTTACAAGAAACACATCTTTCCAACAAAGATCCAAACAGACTGAAAGTGAAAGGCTGGAAAAAGATATACCATGCCAACAGAAATGAAAAAAGAGCAGGCGTAGCCATCTTAATATCGGACAACATAAACTTTACAACAAAAACTGTTAGGCGAGACAAAGAGGAGCACTACATAATGATTAGGGATCAATTCAACAGGAAGATATAACAATTATCAATGTATACGCACCTAACTACAGGGCACCAGCTTATCTAAAAGATTTGTTAATGGACTTAAAGGGAGACTTAAACCCCAATACAATACTACTGGGGGACTTTAATACTCCACTCTCAGAAATAGACAGATCAATAGTACAGAAGATCAACAAGGAGACAGTAGATTTAAATTTAACTATAGCCCAAACAGATCTAATAGATATCTACAGAACTTTTCATCCTACAAAGAAAGCATTTGCATTCTTCTCAGCAGTACATGGAATCTTCTCTAGCATTGACCACATACTAGGCCATAAAGCAAGTCTCAGCAAATTCAAAAGAATTAGAATCATACCATGCAGCTTCTCAGACCATAAAGAAATGAAGTTGGAAATTAGCAACTCAGGAATCCCTAGAGCATATGCAAACACATGGAAATTGAACAACAGGCTCCTGAATGAACAATGGGTCATAGAGGAAATTAAAAGAGAAATCAAACATTTTCTGGAAGTAAATGAGGATAACAGCACAACATACCAAAACTTATGAGATACAGCCAAAGCAGTGTTAAGAGGAAAGTTTATATTAATAGGTACCTACATCAAGAAATTGGAAAGGTACCAAATAGATGAGCTTTCAATTCATCTCAAGCATCTAGAAAATAAGCAGCAAACCAGACCCAAATCTAGTAGGAGAAGAGAAATAATTAAAATCAGAGAAGAAATCACAGGATTTAATCCAAAAAAAATTACAAAAAAATCAGCCAAATGAAGAGCTGGTTTTTTGAAAAAATAAACAAAATTGACACCCCATTGGCCAAACTAACTAAAAAAAGAAAAGACCCAAATCAATAAAATCAGAGATGAAAAAGGAAACGTAACAACAGACACCATAGAAATAAAAAGAATCATCAGAAATTACTACAAGGACTTGTATACCAGAAAACAGGGAAACCTATCAGAAATGGATAGATTCCTGGACACATGCAACCTACCTAAATTGAACCAGGGAGACATAGAAAACCTAAACAGACCCATAACTGAGACAGAAATTGAAACAGTAATAAAGGCCCTCCCAACAAAGAAAAGCCCAGGACCAGATGGATTCACTGCTGAATTCTACCAGACATTTAAAGAAGAACTAACTCCAATTCTTCTCAAAGTATTCAGAACAATCGAAAAAGAGGTAATCCTCCCAAATTCTTTCTATGAAGCCAGCATCACCTTAATTCCTAAGCTGGAAAAAGATGCAGCATTGAAAGAGAATTACAGACCAATATCCCTGATGAACATAGATGCAAAGATCCTCAATAAAATTCTGGCCAATAGGACGCAACAACACATCAGAAAGATCATGCACCCAGACCAAGTGGGATTTATCCCTGGTATGCAGGGATGGTTCAATGTTCACAAAACAATCAATGTGATACACCATATTAACAGACTGCAGAAGAAAAACCATATGATTATCTCAATAGATGCAGAGAAAGCATTTGATAAAATTCAACACCCTTTCATTATGAAAACTCTAAGTAAATTGGGTATGGAAGGAACATTCCTCAATACAATCAAAGCAATCTATGAAAAACCCATGGCAAACATCCTATTGAATGGGGAAAAGTTGGAAGCATTTCCACTGAGATCTGGTACCAGACAGGGATGCCCACTCTCACCACTGCTATTCAATATAGTTCTGGGAGTTCTAGCCAGAGCTATTAGGCAAGAAAGAAATTAAAGGGATACAAATTGGGAAGGAAGAACTCAAACTATCCCTCTTCGCAGATAATATGATGCTTTATTTAGGGAACCAAAGAACTCTACTAAGAGACTATTGGAACTCATAGAAGATTTTGGCAAAGTAGCAGGGTATAAAATCAATGCACAAAAATCAACAGCCTTTGTATACACAGACAATGCCATGGCTGAGGAAGAACTTCTAAGATCAATCCCATTCACAATAGCTACAAAAACAATCAAATACCTTGGAATAAACTTAACCAAGGACGTTAAAGATCTCTACGATGAAAATTACAAAATCTTAAAGAAAGAAATAGAAGAGGATACCAAGAAATGGAAAAATCTTCCATGCTCATGGATTGGAAGAATCAATATCATCAAAATGTCCATTCTCCCATAAGAAATTTATACATTTAATGCAATACCAATCAAGATACCAAAGACCTTCTTCTCAGAACTTGAAAAAATGATGCTGAAATTCATATGGAGACACAGGAGACCTCGAATAGCTAAAGCAATCTTGTACAACAAAAACAAAGCTGGAGGCATCACAATACCAGATTTCAGAATATACTACAGGGCAGTTGTAATCAAAACAGCATGGTACTGGTACAGAAACAAATGGATAGACCAATGGAACAGAATTGAAACACCAGAAATCAATCCAAACATCTACAGCCAACTTATATTTTATCAAGGATCCAAAACCAATCCCTGGAGTAAGGACAGTCTATTCAATAAATGGTGCTGGGAAAATTGGATTTCCATGTGCAGAATCATGAAGCAAGACCCCTACCTTTCATCTTACACAAAAATTCACTCAACATGGATTAAAGACTTAAATCTATGACCTGACACCATCAAATTATTAGATAGCATTGCACGATATAGGTACCGGGAATGACTTCATGGAAAACACCCCAGAAGCACAGGCAGTTAAACCCAAAATTAACATTTGGGATTGGATCAAATTGAGAAGTTTCTGTACTGCAAACGAAACAGTCAGGAGAGTGAAGAGACAACCGACAGAATGGGAAAAAATATTTGCAAACTATGCAACAGATAAAGGGTTGATAACCAGAATCTACAAAGAAATCAAGAAACTCCACAACATCAAAACAAACAACCCACTTAAGAGATGGATGGGCCAAGGACCTCAATAGACATTTTTCAAAAGTGGAAATCCAAATGGCCAACAGACACATGAAATGCAAATCAAAACCACAATGAGGTTTCACCTCACCCCGGTTAGAATGGCTCACATGCAGAAATCTAACAATAATAGATGCTGGAGAGGATGTGGGGAAAAAGGGACACTAACCCACTGTTGGTGGGAATGCAAACTGCTCAAGCCACTATGGAAGTCAGTCTGGAGATTCCTCAGAAACCTGAATATAACCCTACCATACAACCCAGCCTTACCAATCCTTTGAATTTACCCAAAGGAAATTAAATTGGCAAACAAAAAAGCTGTCTGCACATTAATGTTTATTGCAGCTCAATTCACAATAGCTAAGACCTGGAACCAACCCAAATGCCCATCAACAGTAGACTGGATAAAGAAATTATGGGACATGTACTCTATCGAATACTATACAGCAGTCAAAAACAATGAAACCCGGTCATTTGCAACAAGATGGGGGAATCTGGAAAACATCATGCTGAGTGAATTAAGCCAGTCTCAAAGGGACAAATACCATATGTTCTCCCTGATCGGTGACAACTAACTGAGCACCAAAGGGGAAACCTGTCGAAGTGAAATGGACACTATGAGAAACAGTGACTTGATCAGTTCTTGTCCTGACTGTTGATGTACAATATAATACTTTATCCCTTTTAGTATTTTTTTTTGTTCTAGTACTATTGGTTGAACTCTGTAATTAACACACAATTATTCTTAGGTGCTTAAATTTTAACTGAAAAGTGATCCCTGTTAAATATAAGAGTGGGGATAAGAGAGGGAGGAGATGTACACTTTGGGACACGATCAATCGGACTTGCCCCAAACAGTGGAGTTAGAAACGTGCCAGGGGATGCCAATACAATCCCATTAAGGTGGCATGTACTAATGCCATCTCACTAGTCCAAGTGTTCAATTTCAGTTCACAATTGATCACACTGATAGGTCTAAGAGTCAAAGGGATCACACAAACAAGACTAGTGTCTGCTAATACTAACTGATAGAATCAAAAAGGGAGAGAAAATCCAACATGGGAAGCAGGATACACAGCAGACTCATAGAATGGCAGATTCCCTAAATAGCACTCTGGCCTCAGGATCAGCCCTTAAGGCACGCGGATCTGGCTGAAGAGCCCATGAGAGCATTTTAGGCATGGAAAGCCAAGACACTCCGGGAAAAAAAAAAAAGAAGGCCTAAATGAAAGATCTCTGCAAGTGAGATCGCAGTGTAAAGAACGGGTCCATCAAAGAAGGAGGTATCTTTCTCTGAAGGGAGGAGAGAACTTCCACTTTGACTATGACCCTGTCTGAATAAGATCGAAGTCAGCGAACTCAAAAGGCTTCCATAGCCTTGGCAACTCATGACTAAAGCCTAGGGAGATTACTGATGCCATAAACAAGAGTGTCAAATTGGTAAGTCAACAACAGGAGTCACTGTGTACTTACTCCTCATGTGGGATCTGTCCTTAGTGTGTTCTCCAATGTGAAGTAATGCTACAACTAGTACTCGAACAGTATTTTTCACTTTGTGTTTATGTGTGGGTGCAAACTGATGAAATCTTTACTTAATATATACTGAATCCATGTTCTGTATATAAAGATAATTGAAAATGAATCTTGATGTGAATGGAATGGGAGAGGGAGCAGGAGATGGGAGGGGTGTGAGTGGGAGGGAAGTTATGTGGGGGAAAGCCATTGTAATCCATAAACTGTACTTTGGAAATTTATATTTGCTAAATAAAAGTTAAAAATAAATAAATAAGTCTTTTAAGAAAAAATACTACATAAGGCAATCTACAAATTAAATGCAAGTGCTATTAACATTTCAAGACTTTTTTTCTTACAGAAATAGTAAAACTGATCCTCAAACTCACATGGAATTAAAGTAGTCTGTTTGTAATGCAAGTGGCCTATACATACAGTAATGAGTAGTGTGATATTTGTATATAGATAACTATATAAACCAAAGGAATCAAATTGAAGGTCCAGACATCAACACTCAAGATGGAGTTAGGCTCCTGTGAAATCAAGTCTCAGACCCCTGCAGCTGAACTCCTGAACTGGGGTATTTTGCATGCCCCCACCTGGGTGTATGCAGACCCTGTGAACTGGGTTGAATTGCTTCATCTGGAGCAAAATTCATTTGCCTTTGCGATAGTTTATGAATATATATCTCTTGCTTTCCAAGACTGTGTCCAGTCCCTTTATTATAAGACAGTTTGGTCTTTGTTTAAACAATGATAATTGCTGACAAACCGGAGATGTCATTAACTACCCCCAAACCATACCCTTGCATCTTTGGGCTATAAAATCAGCTGCAGTTTTGGAAAACCTCAGAGCACATTGTCAAGACTGTTTCCGTTTTGTTTATCCCTGATTTTGATCATAATAAGCCTCAGACAAATACAATTCTTTTTTTGTTCTCAATTAGGTTGATACCTCAGTCCACAGTCTGATCCATTTATTTGAAAGATCCGGTATAAGAAAATCCAGAGAGACAGCAACTAGATGAGAGTGAGGGTAGGGACGGGACTTGGAGATTCATTGCTTAGGGATGACTGGTGCTATGGCATTTTCTTTGGAGGAATGACAGTTTTCTAAAAGCAGATTGTAGGGGCCAGCGCCATGGCACCATAGGTTAATCCTCCGCCTGTGGCACCGGCATCCCATACGCCTAGACCTGGCTCCTCCTCTTCCAATCCAGCTCTCTGCTATGGCTTGGGAAAGCAGAAGAAGATGCCCCAAGTCCTTAGGCCCCTGCACCCATGTGGGAGACTGAGAAGAAGCTCCTGGCTCCTGGCTCCTGGCTCCTGGCTCCTGGCTCCTGGCTCCTGGCTCCTGGCTCCAGGCTCCAGACCGGCACAGCTCCAGCCATTGTGGCCATTTGGGGAGTGAAGCAACAGAAGGAAGACCTTTCTCTCTGTCTCTCCCTCTCACTGTCTATAACCCTACCTTTCAAATAAATAAATAAAACCTTTAAAAAATGCAGATTGTGGTGAAGGCTGCACAACTATGTGAATATATTTGAACACATTAAATTATACATTGTAAATGGGTATATTTTTAATTATATCTCAATACCTCTGTAAAATATGTCTGTTATTCTACTCTAGAAATGAAATGAGTTGTATAAACAGACTACATAAATTCTGTCTCCTGAAAGCTTGAAAATTAGAGGCCTCTAAGTTATGTGCTTTACTTAGGCTTTTGAATGCTAACAGCCTGTTTACTGGTCAGAATGACCTCAAATTCTAAATTATACAAGTTAAAATTGATGTGTTGATAATAAAAACTCTATTGATTTAAAAACCAATATACAACATTTAATGTTAAAGTCACAAACACAGAACATGGAAATGGTATTTGAAAACAAACCATCTTAAGTGATGTTTTTAAATGGTCATTCCTGCATTGTAACCAAGCAACAAATATTTTGCCATAAAACGGTTCTGTAAAATTATTTCAGATAGAGACTTCCAAGAAGAGGAAAAATCAACAGAAATGCAGAATTTGGAATCAAAGTCTAACGTCAGTCTTGCATATTGCCATCCAGTGAGTATCCAATGTATGCACATGACTGGTTTGGGGGCCAAATTTAATCCCATAAATGTCATCACTTTTGTTTATTCTGTAAGTCGTCTTAGCACATAGCATTTGCAAAGAATGTTACTGAATGAAAGAAATAGAGACCATTCAACAACAGTGTTTAAAAATAAGAAAAATCACTTACTCCCACTACCAAGTAAGGAATCTACAAAATTTGGAAAGCTGAGTTTAGAACAGAATCAAACATTCCTGAACACTTGTCTGATTTTCTTTCAGCCAGTCTCACATCGTTTAATTTGTTACGTCCACTGGGTGCAAAAGGAATGTAAGTAAACCTTAGTATAACTTTGGAATGGACCCTGTCAGCTATTTTTTCATTGCGTGCAGCTGCTTGAATGCATTGTCTTCAGCAAAAAAGCAATGTAAGTAATTGCATAGCATAAAAGTCAAAGTTAAATTATAATTAAATTATTCTGCAAGCCTATCACACTAAGTTTATGGCCATTTCATCATTTTGCAGCAGCACATGGAACAACAATCAGAGAACGAAATGCTCTAAATTGAGATCTCAACTTTGTGAGAACTTGTCTCCTTGAAGGCATCTCCTAACGTTGTTTATGTCGGTACTTTTCATTTTCGTTTTTCAACTGTCAGCTTTTCTTTTGTGTATGTAGTGTGATCCATTTCCTTTCAATGGGTAGCCAAACACTGGAAGATTCCAAATTAAATGCCTCTTAGTTTGACTGGTAACAGAAAGGTTCTGATTTATTATTCAAGGTTTCCCCAGTGCTTTTCCTTTTCTCAGGTTCTCTAACATTTATTAGCGTTTCTCCTGCACTACCCCCATGAAGGTCGTTTTTAGCACTTTTATTGACAGATGAGAACAGACTTTAATTGAGAATACTATATTGACTGAGGTGGCAGAATAAGGTTAGCTCAGCGTCCCAAACAAAAAGCCAAGGTCATGTAGCACACCTAGTTCTGCTTTTTCTCTAGTGTGTCTGATTTTTGACATAGAAACACAATCTATTCACTTTGCAAATCCCTTGTTCTCTCAGAGAACAGCCCCAGCTGTTGTTCTAAGAGCAGCAACTTTCCACAGGGTCCAATACTGCTATTGTAGTGTCTTTCATTTTACCTGTTTGAATTTTCAATAAGATACAGATACTCTTGCATACGTTTTAACAATATTTCAAGTCATATCTATTACTCAGAATATATTTGTGTACATGTGAACACATATGGTTCGGTATGACTTTCTCAAAAAATAGTCCTTCAACACGGAGTCTACCATGTAACAGATAAAATACTAAGTCCCAAGGTTAGTAAGATAAATAAGACACAGTTCCTACCCTTCAAAACAAGAAAGGGTAGAGCAAGACGATGGCTGAGATAGACACTCCAGCAATCATCTCCCTAAAGAGACATTAATTTGAACAGCTATTCATGCAGCAATTATATACACAAGAGCTAGGGGAACCAGGTGAGAAGCCCCTGTGCCTTGTTTATGTATAACAATAAGGAAATATGCATAGAAGAAAGCAGGAGAAGAGAGTTTGCTTACATCACCCCTTTCTCATTCCAGGTAGCACAGTATGGAAAGCACTACCCACTTCGGAGAGGAAGAATTCAGTCCAGATCTCAGACTGGAAACACAGACCAGGCTTCCCATGATAAAAAGCAATGCTGGACAGGACTTTGCTGTCCCTGTCTCCAGGCTCATGACTTTAAATGGTGTCTTTGGATTTGTCTAAGCCAAGTGGCCCAGGCATTACCTCTACCATACTTTCCCCATCTCTGGCTGACAGTGTAGTAAAACTCTAGCTACTGGGCAAAGGGCAAAAAGGGATTGAGGTCCTTGCTTGAAACTCAGAGCTAGACTCTGAGCTGGGTGCCATAGACTCAACACCTGATAAAGTGCAAAAGCCTCTACTTCCAGGCCAGTGCTTGTACATGGAGCCTCCACTCTTGCCCCCAAAATCAGGCAGAGATCTGTGCCCTGGTCCGACACACTTGTTTCAGTGTGCACCATCATCAGCCTCACGTGGTTCTGGCTTGCACCCCCTCAGAGTGCACAGAGCCTGGTGACTATGAGACACAGGTGTGATACAGTTCATTGCCAGCCTGGGTTCCCAAGGGACTGGCTTTATCACCCCTTCCCTATCCTTTTTTTTATTGTCCCATGTAATAAATATTTTAATGATACAGTTTTAGGCACAACAGTCCCTCTTTAAACTCAAAAGTAAAATGTTAAAAACTACAAAGGCAAATTCTTTCAAGAAGCTTTAAATATATTCAGAGGAAAATTCCTACATAGACTGATTTCTGCATTGCCATTTCATCTCAATATTTTTTAAATATATTTTTAAGATTTACTTATTTATTTGAAAGGCAGAGTTACATAGAGGCAGAGGCAGAAAGAGAGAGAGGTCTTCCATCCCCCGGCTCACTCCTCATATAGCTGCAACTGCCGGAGCTCGGCTGATCCGAAGTAAGGAGCCAGAAGCTTCTTCCGTGTCTCTTACATGGGTTCAGGGGCCCAAGGATCTGGGCAATACTCCACTGCTTTCCCAGGCCATAGCAGAGAGCTGGATCACAAGTGGAGAAGCTGGTGCCCATAAGGGATGCCAACACTGCAGTCAGCGGCTTTACCCATTACGCCACAGTGCTGGCCCCTCATCTCTATATTTAAGATGATTTATTTACAAGCATGACTTTTAAATTAATATACATATCCTTAAATTTAATTACTTTAAATGATAATACATGAATGTGTAAATGTATGACAGATTTAATTTATATGTTGAGGCCGGCACTGTGGCATAGTAGGTCAAGCATCTGCCTGTGGCACAAGCATCAAATATGGGCAACAGTTTGAGTCCCGGCTGCTCCACTTCTGATCCAGCTCTCTACTATGGCCTGGGAAAGCAGTAGAAGATGGCCCAAGTCCTTGGGCCCCTGTGCCTGCATGGGGAACCCAGAAGAAGCTCCTGGCTCCTAACTATTGTGGCCATTTGGATAGTGAACCAGCAGATGGAAGACCCCTCTCTCTATCTCTCCTCTCTGTTTGTAACTCAGCCTCTCAAGTAAACAAATAAATCCCCCCCAAAAAAAACTTCTAAAAAAAGTGTTATATCTTTAGTGTAATAAAATAATGCAAATGTAGATTAAAACATTATTTGTGAGAGCAGGTATTTTGAAAAACTATATATTCCAGGGTAAGATATAAAGTAAACTCAGTGTATACATACATGGATAAACACAAAATTATAAATTAAAAATACATGCCTTAAAGTTTAGTCAATTTTCTTAGCATCAAGCAGATTTTTCATATTAAATATTTATGTATTTTTAATGCTTAATTTTCATCTTTTTCACAATTTTCTCTTTTTTTAAGATTTATTTTTATTTATTTGAAAGGCAGAGTTACAGAGAAAGAGAGGGGGAGAGACAGAAAGGCAGGTCCTCCTTCCTCCTGCTAGTTGACTCCCCGGCTGGAAGCAATGGCCAAATCCAGCCAGGCCAAAGTCAAGAGCCAAGAGCTTCTTCCAGGTCTACGTGAGTGCAGGGGTTCAGGTACTTTGGCTGTCCTCGGCTACTTTCCCAAGCATATTAGCTGGGAGCTGTATTGGAAGTAGAGCAGCTGGGACTCCAACCAGTGCCTATATAGGATCTCACCTTGTAGAGAGTGTCTTTTTTTTTTAAACTTTTATTTAATGAATATAAATTTCCAAAGTACAGCTTATGGATTACAATGGCTTCCCCTCCATAACTTCCCTCCCACTCGCAACCCTTCCCTTTCCCACTCCCTCTCCCCTTCCATTCACATTAAGATTCATTTTTGATTCTCTTTATATACAGAAGATCAGTTTAGCATACATTAAGTAAAGATTTCATCAGTTTGCTCCCACACAGAAACATAAAGTGAAAAATACTGTTTGAGTACTAGTTATAGCATTAAATCTCAATGTACAGCACACTAAGGACAAAGATCCTACATGAGGAGTAAGTGCACAGTGACTCCTGTTGTTGACTTTACCAATTGACACTCTTGTTTATGGCCTCAGTAATCACCCTAGGCTCTTGTCATGAGCTGCCAAGGCTATGGAAGCCCCCTGAGTTCACTGACTCTGATCATATTTAGACAAGGCCATGGTCAAAGTGGAAGTTCTCTCCTCCCTTCAGAGAAAGGTACCTCCTTCTTTGATGACCCATTCTTTCCACTGGGATCTCACTCATGGAGATCTTTCATTTAGGTTTTTTTTTTTTTTTTTCCCCCAGAGTGTCTTGGCTTTCCATGCCTGAAATACTCTCATGGGCTTTTCAGCCAGATCCGCATGCCTTAAGGTCTGCCACAGGATTGTGTCTTGGGATGCACTGATTGCCTGGTAAAACCCAGTATGGGACAGATCCCAGTCGTCTTTATCCCTAGGCCAGAGCCCATGATGGAACCTCTGAATATAAGAGAGTATAAATGTAGTTCCATGACCTCAGCAGTGTCATGCTTTGAGTCCATCTAAGCAGCAGACAGACCACAGTAGTGTGTGCTTTGATTTTAATCCTCTTTTCATGAAAGAGCTGTGGGATCCAGGTGTGATCTTGCATAGCAGTGTTGGTGGTCACAGGACTAACCTTCAGGGCCTGTCCTGGCCCCAGGGGAAGCATTGTTGTGAGGGTCTAGTCCTTGTTGAGAATTTCCCTGGTTTGTTCCGAGTTGTATGTCAACCACAGGTCTGGGACAAGGCTAAGCTAAGGATATTTTCTGGGACTGCAGTAGTGATGGCACATTGGTGTTAGACTTGTGGCAAATCTCAACTTAGGGTGTCATCAAGTGATGAAGTGACAGAAGTGTCCACAGGTTTAGAGAAAATCAGTGGGCTGCTCAGAACAAAGCCAGCACCCAACAATGCCAAATTGTGAAGATAAGACCAAACTAATCCTTCAAAGTAAAAATTGTGTCATATGACAACAAGCATCAGGAATTCTCAGAAAGGGCCAGCACTGTACTATAGGAGGCGAAGCCTCTGCCTGCAGTGCCAGCATCCCATATGGACACTGGTTCGTGTCTCTGCTGCTCCTCTTCTTATCCAGCTCTCTGGAGAGCAGAGAAAGATGGTCCAAGTTCTTGGTCCCCTGCACCCACTGTGGAGACCCAGAAGAAGCTCCTGGCTCCTGGTTTCGGATCATCTCAGCTCCAGCCATTACAGCCATTTGGGGAATGAACCAGCAGATGTAAGACCTTTCTTTCTGTTTATAACTCTACCTCTGAAATAAGTAAATAAAATTTAAAAAAGAATTCTCAGGAACCATGATCTCACCTAATGAATAATAATAAGGTGCCAGAACCCAGCTGCCTAGGATCTGACATTTTCAAATATTCAGATGAAGAATTTAAAATAGCTCTTTTGAGGAAACTCAATGAACTCCAAAGAACACACACACACACACACACACACACAAGATTTAAAGCTTCAACAGAGTGACTCAACAAAGAGATGAAAATAACTTTTTTAGAAGTCATACAGAATGCTTTCATTGGAAAGTATACTAGGAGAAATTAAAAACATGGTGGAAGAGATCAATAGCAGAATATATCCAAAAAAAAAAAAAGAAAGAAAGAAAGAATCATTGACCATGAAGCCAGATTATTTGAAAAACAACCTGGAGGTAAATGAGGGGAAAAGAATCAAGAGGAGTGAAGAAAGCTATAGGAACTAAAGGAAAAGAACAAATATCTGAGTCAGGTTTCAAGAGGGACTTCAGAATTCAGGGCATAACAAAAAATTTCTCAGACCTTGAAAATGATCCATCTAGGTACAGGAAGGTCAAAGTTTACCATTTATATTAAATTCAACCAAATCTACCCTAAGAATATCATAATCAAGCTCTCCAAGTTTAAACACAAAGAGAGGATTCTAAAAAATTCAAGAAACAAGTAACATATAAAGGGGTTCAAATTTAATTCACTGTAGACTTCTCAGTAGAAACCTTACATGACAGAAGGTAGCAGGATGAGATGTTCACACACACACACACACACACACACACACGACCCATTTACAAGCCCAGAATATTATACCTAACAAAGAATACCATAGACTTAAAGAAGAGATAAAGACACTCTAAGACAAACAAAGGTATCCCTTCTCAGTCTTTTAGCTGAGATCAAATGTAGATAAACAAAAGCTAGGAGAATGCATTGGCCGGAGCCATGGCTCACTAGGCTAACCCTCCACCTGCGGCACCGGCACCCGGGGTTCCAGTCCCGGTTGGGGCACCGGATTCTGTCCCGGTTTCTCCTTTTCCAGTCCAGCTCTCTGCTGTGGCCCGGGGAAGGCAGTGGAGGATGGCCCAAGTGCTTGGGCCCTGCACCCCTTGGGAGACCAGGAGAAGCACCTGGCTCCTGGCTTTGGATCGGCGCAGCGCTGGCTGTAGCAGCCATTTGGGGGATGAACCAACGGAAGGAAGACCTTTCTCTCTGTTTCTCTCTCTCACTGTCTAACTCTGCCTGTAAAAACAAAAAGAAAATGCATCACCAAACCTAAAGGCAGTTCTTCAAACTGAAAGGATGAGATGCTACTAAGAAAATATTACAAGATAAAAATCTCACTGTTATGATTATCTATAAAAATTAATAATGCCCTAATGTTGTAAACATGGCAAATAACCCACACACATTTTAGTGTAAAGACTAAAAGCATAGCAATTACAATTATAATGAACACATTAGTATGTTAACAGTCAGTATAGAAAGAAGCAAAATGGCACATCAGAAATCAAAATACAGAAAGAAGGGAGTGCAAGTGTACAGTTCTTTCTATATGTTATCTCTTGTCTTTTTAAGCTTTTTTTAATCTTTATAATCAATGTCATTTCTATCATTACAAAGTAGTTTGTTATAACCTGAAGAAGTTTTTTGTGAGCTTCACTGCAGCCACAAAGCCAAAATCTATAATAGACAACAAAAATAGTAATAAAGTAATCAAAGTACAGTACTATAGGAAATCACTTAACCTTAAAGGAAGATGAGAGAGAGAGAGAGAGAGAGAGAGAGAGAGAGAGAAAGGAGGGAGGAAAGGAAGGAAGGAAAGAGGGATGGAAGGAAGGGATAAAGTCAATAAAACCAGCATCAAAATGACAGTAGTAAGACCTCACCTATGAACAGTTACCTTAAATGTAAATGGATTAAATTCTCCAATTCAAAGACCCAATTTACTTTGACTCTAAGAACATACATGGACTTAAAGTGAAAGTATCACAATTGGTCATTTCATACAAAATGAACACAAAAGATAGCATGTGTAACCATACTATGTCACATAAAATAAATTTGAATTAAAAATACTAAACAGAGAAAGTCATTATATAAAGCCAAAATGTTTACTCTAGCAAGACAAAATAACACTTTTAATTATATTTTATCAATATATGAACATATAGACAAATAGTAATAGAGAGGAAGACTAAAATAAAATAACTATACAGGAATTTAAAACCCCATTGTCAGAAATGGACAAATCATTCAGAGAGCAAAGCAACAAAGAAAGAGCAGAATTAAACTGCGTCCCATAATTGGTACTAACAAACATCTATGATACACTCCACTTAACAGCTGCAGAGAACACATCCTTCTCAACAGCACAGGGAACAATCTCCAACAGAAACCATAGAGTAGGTCACAAATCTCAACAATTTTTTAAGAAATAGAAATTGTATTAATTATCCTTTGGAAATCACATAAATACATGGAAATGGAAATACAAGTTACTCCTCAACAACCAATGTCAAGGAAGAAATGAAGAAGGAAATTTGAAAATGTCAGAAATTAATGATAATACAACACAATATACAAGAACAAATTGAATTAAGTAAAATCAATTTTAAGACTTAACAGTAAAAGACATTTAAGACTTAACAGTAAAATCTCAAAATACCAACATATCACTGAACCTCAATGACCTAATAAAAAAGAACAAATCAAATCCAAAATTAATTGAATGAAATAAATGAAACTGAGAGCAGAAAAAAATGAAACATGGACTAAAAATAATACAGAAAAATAAATGAAATGAAATGCTGGTTCTTTTAAAAAGATAAACAAAATTGACAAACCATTAGCTAGACTAAGAAAAAAAGAGCAAAGATCAATCAAATAAAATCAGAGATTAATGAAGAAGCATTACAATTGACACCACAGAAATACAATGATTACTGGAAATTATTATAAACAATCATAAGGTAATATATTTGATAACCAAAAGAAATGAGAAATTCCTAAACACACACACTTTGCCAAGATTGAATCATGAATTAATAGAACACGTCAATAGACCAATGATGGGTCATGAAATTGAATCAATAATAAAAAAAATCTATCAAAGAAAACCTCAAGGCTGGATGGCTTCATTGCTTAATTCTAAAAAACATTTAAAGAGTTAACACCAATTATTCTTAAATTATTTTTAAAAATTATAACAGAAGGGGCTGGCATTGTGGCATAGCAGGTAGAGCTGTTGCCTGTTATGCTGGCATCCCATATGGATACTGATTCGTGTTCTGGATGCCTCCATTTCTAATCCATCTTCCTACAAATGGCCTGGGAAAAGCAGAAGAAGATGGACCAAGTGTGTGGGTCCCTGCCACCCACGTGGGAGACCCAGTGAAGCTCCTGGCTCATTGCTTTAATCTGGCCCAGGGCTAGCCATTAAGGCCATCTGTGGAGTGAACCAGCAGATGGAAGATAGCTCCCTTCTCTTCCTTTCCCTTCTCTTCCCTTCCCTTTAATTCACAAATGTGTGCTAGGAATATAGCACCTATAACCTGCATAGAACAATGATAGACATAATAATTGCTTAATTAATATGAGCTGTTTGTTATTATTTATATCTCAACTAATTTTGTAATTTTTTTTCAAATATACTTCATGTTGCCATCTTGACAGAATAAGTAGAAGGGGACGAAAAGGAGGGGGAACAATGTTGGTACTGTATTTTGTTTTGTTTTAAGATTTGTTCATTTACTGAAAAGGTGAAAAGAGAGATAGAGAGACAGAAGGATATCTTCTATCTCTTGGTTCACTCCTGAAGCCATTCAGCTCTCCTACGTGAGTGGCAGGGGTCCAAAGATCTTGGTAACCCTCTACTGCATTCCCAAGAGCATTAGCAAGGAGCTGAACCAAAAGCAAAGTAACCAGGACTTGAACTGGCACTCATTTGGTAGCAGCTTAACCTGCTGCACCACAATGCTGTTCAGTACTGGTATTTTAAATGAAAGAAGTAATAAGAATCTATCATTTATTTTGCCATGTTTTTTGCATCCTTCAGTGTTCTAGACATAAACAGATTTAGTTACTTATTATACCTATGAGATAGGTAGATAGGTAGGTAGACTTAACTTTTTCCAACAATAAGAAAAATAAGGATCAAAGTAGTTTAAATAATTTTGCAAGGTGATATATAGGTAGTAAATATGGTACCAGAATAGGATCATTTATTCATATTCTAATTTTACTGGTTTTATACAACCTCTTCTCAAATTCAGAAAATAGTAGAATAATAATTTAATTTCACAAATAGCTCCTAAATTCCTTCTATGTGCCAGGCACTATGTAGAGGGCTCTACAGAAAGAACCATGATCCCTCAGACGTGTTTGTTGATCTTATGTGGTTAAAAAATGTAGAGAGAGGGGGCCGGCACCATGGCTCACTTGGTTAATCTTCCTCCTGCGGCGCCGGCATCCCGTACAGGCACTGGGTTCTAATATGGGCACCGGGTTCTAGTCCCGGTTGCTCCTTTCCAGTCCAGCTCTCTGCTGTGGCCCGAGAAGGCAGTGGAGGATGGCCCAAGTGCTTGGGCCCTGCACCCGCATGGGAGACCAGGAAGAAGCACCTGGCTCCTGGCTTCGGATTGGCACAGCACGCCGGCCATAGCGGTCATTTGGGGAGTGAACCAATGGAAAGAAGACCTTTCTCTCTGTCTCTCTCTCTCTCACTGTCTATAACTCTACTTGTCAAAAAAATGTAGAGAGAGAGATGGACAGATAAAGGAGCAGTTGCAAAGCAGAAGCCCAGGGTACTGTGGAAGCACCAGGTAGGAGCACGGAACACAGGGGAGCATGGCATCTAAGCTGGAACATGAAGCATGAGTTAAAGCTGCAGGACAAAGTACAAGGAGGGCTGCAGTAATGAGAACAGTCTGTGGAAAGGGTCAGGGACAAAAACAAAAATGATGATTCTGAGAGTAAGGCTCTACTGTAGGATGGGACTGTGGTGTGGAGAGAGGTGCAGATGATCAGAGCCCTGAGGACGGTGATGAAAAATGAAGGTTGCATTGCAACTTAGGACATGGTGCCAAGACACATTTTAAGAAAGAGAGTACTTAGGGATATTTTAAAAAGAACATTTTTAGTAAAGGCATAATTTAGAAAAGAATGTAACAGTCATATCTTCTATGCCTGAACACAGCTTTTATAAAAGCTGTTAGACATGCAAGCTGGCAGAAGGGGAACTGTCTACAGTGTGATACAATCAGACCAGAGAAAACTGCTATGACTTATGCTATCTTCAAAGCTCAACAGGCTTGGCCTGACAAGATGTTCTCATGAAGCTAACTATGGAAGGCCATCTGTTTAGTGATCATTGAAGAAGTTTTAAAAAAAACTGTGCATTTAGCACTCAGCTGGAACTCTGTGACAGGTTGCTTGCCATGGCTTTCTATTTTCGAAGAAAGATTTACTACGGGGAAGGCAGTTCAGGTAGCCAAGAAACAGCCATTGATTGAGCATCCTGAGTCTGCTTCTGTTCCAATAAAAGGCTGGTGCCATTTTTATATGCAATTCTTGGTTTACTTTTCCTTTGTGTTCCCTAACTCCCACACTAACTCCTCATCTTCAGCAGACAATCTTGCCTCTTAATTCATAGATAAATAAAGACAGTCCCACCACATGACGCTCCTTAACTCCTCTCCCTGCCCCATGCAGCTGTTCTATTTCCCTTCCTGCTTCAGGTTATCTCCTTTATTACGCTTGAAGCAGAAGATAACTCTGCCTCCTGGCTAGGTCTAATCCTTTATCTTTCTTCTCCTTCCATCCCTCACTCCTGGATCAGGACCTCACTAAACCAATTTTCCCCCTTTTCTCCTTCTTATATTAAATTTAAAAATAAAAGTGGAAATACTGGCTAGACTTTAATTTTATAGAACCCATGATTATACCAGAATTGGAAGAACAAAGGGAAAGTGATGAAATAAGGGAGAAAATGCTTCCTTGATCTCAAAACTTCCTACTGCTTCTCTGTTTCATTTCCCAACATTAAACATCTCGGTTATGTTCTAGACTTGCTACTGTCATTGCCTCATCTTCCACTGTTCCAACAAAAATGAACATTTTAAAAAAGTTACCTATAGGGCCTCTCCATGCCCTCATAAAAAGTACCCAGAGTCTGGGCAACTAAGCATGGGTGACAGTACCATCCCCTAGAGCAGCCCAGAGCCAAGGCTCATGCTCACTAACTTGTCCCATTACTGCAGATAAGGGTCTACCTATATAAGGACTCCCTTGCTACACTTGGCTATCTGCCTGCTTCTTAACCTCTCTGGCAGCAATCTCTAGGCTCTGATCTATTTCCATAGTGGCAAGAACCCTAATTCTTTCTACTTATCAGCTTCCTTCACCAGTTATTCAAGGCCAGCAGTTCTATTTGTTATTTCTATATCCCTAATAGTTGGCACATTTGTTGGCACTCAATAATAAACACTTTTTTTGCCATTTGTGAGAAAGTGGAGGGAAGTCTAACTGGTTAATGTGATGCATTAAATAGCTAAAATCACAGTTCACAACTGAGATGTCATCTGTGGAGCAGTCCCCTCTGGGGTATCAGTCTGGGCATGGATTTGCTCTAGAGTTAGGAAGGGGGGTTGCCTCACAAGGCCAAGGAGGGATCCAGAGATCACAAGCAACTTAAGAGCAGGAGAAAATCTATAAAGTTTGGGCCAATTGTCAGTGCTATATACAAAAATGTGAGGAAGAGGAAGACTTGAGTTTGTTCAGGATAGTTAATAGCATTATGGGAGCTCAGTAGATTAACAGATTGGAAAAATACACATGATGTAGTGTAGCATAGTATGGCATAGCGTGACAACATAGCATACCATGCTGTTACAGAAGCATCTGAAACAACCCTCGAGCTCTCTTTTACGCGAGCAGATAGGTCTCTCACCTAAAAAAATGAGAGCAGAGCCAAAAACATCAAAGAATCTGTTGGGAAGAAAGTCAACTTTGATGTCTATCCTTTGTACAACTGTTTCTAACAGAAGTCCCTAAAAGTTTGGGATGATGAAACAGTGACCCCCAACAACATATGGGAACCAGTTTAGGATAATCTTTCCTAATTGCAAGGTGGGGAAGAAAATATTTTTCATGCAGTGTTAGAAAGTTTACAATCTCTAAGATTATGCATCTACACTCAAATTTAGTGAGGCTATTAAGTTGCTTCATGTTTGAGAATCGTTTTTAAGCACAAAAAATTAATTAAGTGGTAGGTATAATCAAGTAAAGGGTTATTACTCTCATTTGAACAACAATATGCAGCAATTAATGGAGATGTCTCATCTTAGAAATATTTCTAAGGACCAAGACTAAATTAATAAGTAAAAAATAAAAAGCCAATCAGTTACTTTTGACTTGTGCTGGGCTTGATTTTTCTGTAATCTTTTGAGGTCATCTTTAGAAACAGGATACTCATGTGTTCAAGGTGCTAAGCCCATCTGCTTGTTCTCGGGGTTCTAATTAACTTCCATGCTGGTTTGATTAACCCCAGCATTTGTTTTTCTCCTAGTGGAAAGCATACTCTGTATGAATGAACTTCAGTGAGTCATCTTTTGTTAGTAGGTTTGGCAATCACAGGGTTTTTTCCTATGTGTTATCAAACTTTTTTGGATGGATTTTGAATTATATGACTTTTGTTAGAATTACTTACCAAAAGATCAAGGGGGTATTTTTATTATTTTTCTATGAAGAAAGGTATAATAAACAGCATCAAGTGGGTCATTATTTTGCAATCACTTCATTACACTATATGAAAATAACAAGCATATTTTATACTTTTGAGGTCCACCTAGACCCTTTATAGCATACAGTTGTTCCTCAATTCATTTTTATTTTTATTTTTATTTAAGCTATACAGTTTTTTGTGTTTCATATATACAGATTTAGGAACAAAGTGATACTTCCCACCCTTCACTCCCTCCCACATTCCAACCTTTCTTCCTCCTTCCTCTCCCATTCCCACTCTCAATTTTTACAAAGATCTAGTTTCAGTTTACTTTATACTCTTGGGGCTAACCTTACACTAAGTAAAGAGTTCAACAAATAGTATGAAGGGAAAAAATTAAAAACACTGTTCCTCAACAGTAGAAACAAGAGTTATAAACAATCATTGAATCTCAAAATATCCGTTACACTCATATGTATTGCATTTTAGACACTTTATTAGTTACCGCTGATCAGGGAAAACATATGATATTTGCCTTTTGGGGACTGTCTTATTTCATTAAGTATAAATGTTTCTGGTTGCATCCATTTTGCTGCAAAATACAGGATTTCTTTTCTTTTTTATTAACCCTGGCATTTTTTTTTTATTTTTCCTAGTGGAAAGCACATTTTTTATACCTGAGTAGTATTTAATAGCTTACATCTACCATAATTTCTTTATCCAGTCATTAGTTGATGGAAATCTGGGCTGATTCCATATCTTAGCTACTGTGAATTGAGCTGTTATAAACATGGAGTACAGATAATTCTTTTTGTTTGGATAAATCCCCAGGAATTGGATGGCTGGATCATAAGGTAGGTCTATATTCAGATTTCTGTGGTATCTCAGTTAGTTAATGTATTTTCAGGGTCCTACTCTCCTCATCTCAACCACCTGATAATGATATCCTGAACACTGTTGTTTAATTGTGCTGTAAGGCCAAGATCGCCAGCTCAAGTACTTAATTTGACTACAGCAACCTCTCCTCCCAGCTATAGAGGCATAACCAATGCTTCTAGTGGTTCTTAGGATAAGCAGAAGATAATGAAAGGAACAGAGATCTCATTTCTTTGTCTGGCTTTTAAAAATCATGTAATTCAAAATCCACAGAAAAAATTTGATATCATATAGGAAAATAGTGATTGTCAAACCTACTGACAAAAGATGACTCAGTGAGTTCATTTATACAGAGTCTGCTTTTAACTTAGTGCTTAAGAAGCCACCTGGGATGCCTGCATCTCATACTGGAGTCCCTTGGTTCAAATCCTGGCTCCACTGTCAATTCCAGCTTCCTGCTAAAATACACCTTGGCAAGCAGCAGGTGATGGCTATAGTAGATGCGTCTCTGCCACTCACAAGGGAGACCTGGATGGAGTTCCTTACTCCAGGCTATAGCCTGGTCCAGTCCAGAGCTGCTATGGACATTTGAGGAGAAAACCAGTGAATATTAGCCATCTCTCTCTCCTCTCTCTCTTTCTCTCTCTCTCAACTACTAACATATGTCTTTTAAAAATATTAAAAGTCACTTACAGTAAAGAGAAAATACAATGCTGAGCTAAAGTAGTAGCCTTGAGAAAGTGAAAGATGAGAGTAAGAAATATGTAGGCAGAAGAGACAGAACTTGATTGATAAGTACATATGGAAACTGAAGAAAACGAAGTGCACCATCTTCCTATTGCTGCATGAGAAATGACCACAAATGTAGTGGCTCCAAACAATTTATTTATCTCACATGTGTATGGCTCAGAATTTGGACTTGTCTATGTGTGGTACTGTACTCTAGGTTTCACAAAGCAGAAATCAAGGTGGCAGATGAGCAGCAATCTCATGTGCAGGTTTGATCAGGGATGGATTCACTTCCAACCTTTTGCAGGTCAGGGTAGGATTCATGTCTTTGCAGCTGTAGAATTCAAGACTGCTTAGTTCTTCAAATGACAACAAGGGAGAAATTGCTGATCACAGTGTCCTGTTTCAGGGGATATTTAGACTCCTTTTTTACAGAGTTCACACAATTTAAAAAATCTTCTTTTTGGATTAACACAAAAACAATTGACTAGGGATCTTCATTACATCACCTTCGCTGTATTCTACTGGTTAGAAGTGAATCCTTGGTTTTCCCTGCACTTAAAAGAAGGGATTACAAAATGTATTTCACTTTTTTTTTTTAGATTTTTACTTATTTGATGTAGGTGGGGGAATTGAGAAAGAGAGCTCCCATTTGCTGGTTCACTCCGTAAAGGCCAGTAAAGGCAGAAGCTGGGAGCTATGAACTCAATCCATAAATCCCAGATGGGTGGCAGGGACCCAATCATTGGTGGCAGTATCATCATCTCTAGCCTCCCAGGGTCTGCATTAATAGAAAGCTTTAGTCTGGATCAGAGTTGTGGCATTGTAGGTTAAGCTTCCACCTGCAACTCTGGAATCCCATAAGGGAACCAGTTCGCATCCCAGCTGCTCCACTTCTGATCCCACTGTCTCTTAATGTGCCTGGAAAAGTAGCAGAAGAGGCCCTAGTGCTTGGGCTTCTGCCACTCACATGGGAGACGCAAGTGAAACTCCTGGCTCCTGGCTTGGGCCTGCACCAGATCTTGGGTGTTGCAGCCATTTGGAAAGTAAAACAGTGGATGGAAGATTCAAATTATGTATAGAATGGCCATACTTTAACATAATAAAACTATATAACAAATCCACAGCTAGAATTACATAGAAAGGGGAAAAGTTGAAAGGATCTTCTCTAGGACCTGCAACTAGACAAAGATGTCTACCCTCACCATACTTATTCAATATATTACCAGAAGTCTTAGCAAGAACATTTAGTCAATAGAAATAAATAAAATACATACATACAGGAAGGAAGACAATCAAATTATCCCTGTTTGCTGATGATATGATTCTACATACAGAAAATCCTAAAGATCCCACTCAAAGATTGCTAGAACTGATAAATTTAGTAAATTTGCAGGATAGAATATCACCATACTATAATCAGTAGAATTTTTGTATACCAATAAAGAACTTAGTGAGGGAAAAATCATAAATCACTTCCACACACAGCAGCCACCTCTCAAAATAAAGTACAATACCTATGAATAAACTTGACCAAGGATGTGAAATATCTCTGAAATAAAGATTATGAACTATTGATGAGAGAAACTGAAGAAGATACACACACTAAAAAATGGGAATATTCCCCAAGATCATGAGAAGGAAGAATTACTATTGTCAAAACATATATATGACACAAAATGATTTACAGATTCAATACTATCCTCATCAAAACACTAATGATATTATACACAGAACTACAAAAAGCAATCTTGAAATTTATACGGAGGCACAAAAGTTACTAAATGGCCATAATAATCATAAGAAAAGAATAAAGTTTGGGGCATCAAATTACATGATTTCAGGATGTTACATAGAGCTATAATCACAATAGCAGGGTACTGACATAAAAATAAACAAGTAGACCAATGGAACAAAATAATGCTCACAGAAATAAATTCACCATCTACAGTCAACTGATTCTTGACAAATGTGTCAAAGATATACATTAGAGAAAAGACAGTCTCTTTAATAAACATCACTGAGGAAACTGGATACCCATGTGCAAGCAATTAAAATTAGACCTTACCCTACTTCTAACCATATAAAAAAATCAACCCATAATCATTCAAAACCTTAAATGTAAGATCTAAAATTACAAAATGACCTGAAGAAAACATGAAATACTTCAAGACATTGGTACAGGCTGATTTTTTAGATAAGCATAGGCAGCTAAAGCAAAACTAGACAAATGTAATTATATCAAACAAGAAGCTTCTGCACAGCAAAGGAAACAACACCATGAATACTAGCACCCCCAAAAATAACTGAAACAAATTGGGCATAAATCTAACAAAATAGGAAAAGATATACGTTAGAAAAACTGTAAAACTTGGATGAAATAACTAAAAAACATGTTCATGGAGAGCACCCAGTAAAGTCAAGATGTCAATTCTGTCCAACCTGATCTAGAGATTCAGTGGGATCTCAATCAAAATCCCAGCAAATTAGGTTGTGAATGTCAGAAAACTGATTCTAAAGTTTATATGGAGAATCAAAGGACTCAGGATTATCAACACGAAATTGAAATTTAAGAACAAATTTGATGACTAAATAATATTTTAAGACTCACTATGAAGCAATGCAACCAAGAGATTCAGAACAAGCCCACAGAAATATATTCAAATGATCTTTAACAAAGGAGCAAAGACAATACAGTGGAGAAAATGCAGTCTTTTCAGCAAGTGGGGCTGGGACAACTGGACATTCATATGCAAAAACAGTAAATCTAGCTAGATACAGACCTTACACCTCTGACAAAATTTAACTGAAAATAAATCATAAAGTAAAATGCAAAAACTTTAAAACTCTTAGAAGATGGCACAGGAGAAAATATAGATAACATTGGATTTGGCGATGAATTGTCAGATATTAAAACAAAAGTTGTGATCAATGAAAGAAATAATTGATAACTGAACTTCATTAAAATTGAAATTATACTCTCTGTGAAAGACTCTGTCAAAGGAATGAAAAGACAAACCTTTCCCAAGAGACATATATGATAAGCTGCTGTTAACCAAAGCACAAAAAGACCTCCAAAATCTCAACAATAAGAAAATAGCCTGATTAAATATAGAACAAAGTCCTTAAAAATATCTTACCAAAGATAGATGGAAAACAAGGATTTAAAAAGATACTTCACATCATATGCCATTAGGGAAATTCAGATTAAAATGAGAATAAAATGCCTCTACACTCCTGTTAGAACAGTCAAAATCCAGTACACTGACCACACCAAATACCAGCAAAACATGGAACACTAGGAACTAGTAGGGCCAGCATTGTGGCAGCACTGGTATCTCATATTGACATAGTTGAAGATTTGGCTGCTCTACTACTCCCTGCTAATGTACCTGGGAAAGCACCAGAGGATGACCCAAGTACTTGGGCCCCTGCACGCATGTGAGAGAACCGGATGCATCTCCTGGCTCCTAGTTTTATCCCAGCCGAGCCTTGGCCTTTGCAGCCACTTGGGGAGTAAACCAGTGAATAGAAGACTTCTCTCTCTGTCTGCGCCTCTCCCTCTTTGTAACTCTACCTTTCAAATAAGTAAATAAATCTTCAAAAAAAAAAAAAAAAAAAAAAGAACATGAACTCTCATTACTGCTAGTGGAGACCAAAAACAATACAGACACATTGGATGATAGCTTAGCAGTTTCTTACAAATCTAACATACTCTTGACATGCAATCCAGCATTTTTTCCTTTGGTGTCTCTCCAAAAATGTTGAAAACTTATATACACAAGAAAAACACCTGCACACAAATGTTAATACTAGCTCATTCATAATTTCCAATATTGGCAAATAACCAAGTAGATGAATATATAAGCTGTAGTACACTAAGATCACTTAATACTATTCAGAACTAAAAGGAAATAACATACTAAACTAGGAAAAGATGTGAAGGAAGCATGTATATTGGAAGAAGATAATATGAAAATGCTACTGTATAGTTCCAACTCTGGAAATGTCAAAACTATGGAGACAGTAAAAAGAGTCAGAACTTGAAGGGAAGAAGAGATGAATAGTCAGAGCAGAGGATTTTGAGGTCATTAGAACCATTCTGTATGGTATCATATGGTGAACAGAAGCTAATACACACTTTTCCAAAACCACAGAGTGAGCAAGAGTGAACTTCAATGGAAACTTGAACCCTGGACGATAATGTGTCCAGAATGAATGATTGCTTACAGCCTTTCTCTCTACTGTTGAGGAACAGTGTTTTTTTTTTTTTTCCTTCTTACTATTTATTGAACTCTTTACTGAATGGAGGGTTAATCTTATGATTGTGAAATAAACTGCAAGTATTTAACTGTAAAAATTAAAAAAAAAAAAAGAATTAGGAAGTAGAAGGCAAGTGGAGCATGGGCAGGAAGAGGGCAGGGTGGGAAGTATCACCACACTCCTAAATCTGTATGTATGAAATACATGAAATATGTTCACCTTATATGAATAAAAACATTAAAAAGAATGAATTATCAGTTGTGATAAATGGACCACTCTTGTGGGGATTTTGAAAACAAAGAAAGCTATGCATTGTTAGGACAGGAGGTATACAGAAAAACTATACCTTCTGCTCCATATTGCTGGGAACCTAACATTATTCTATAATACAAAGTGTATGTTTATAAAGAAAGAATTAAAAGAAGGTACGAGAAAAAATTAGCTGAATTAAACATAAAGTTTGATATCACGTTGAAAACTGTGATTATGTAAAATTAGTGTGTTCAATTTGAGATTATTCTATATTATTTCATAATATAGAAGGTAATATATAAGATTTTTCTACTTGTATGATAAGGCACAATATTTATTAAGAAGAAAATGTTTGAACTATAAACTCAGTGCATTTCTAAGACAAGAAACACACTTGGTCCTAACTTGCTATAAATGTGACTTTCCCAAACAGGCTTTATTATTTGTCTGACAACTTTGGTATTTCTAATTATCTGAATACTTCCATGCAAGGAGAGAATGAAACATATGTTTTGATGACAGATGAGATCAGAAGAAAAAATTTAATTTGATGTTTGAAAGAGCAGAATTTCTGCAGATTATTCTAACATCTTCATGTTAGACATGAATGAATAGGTACGTTGAAAACAGTGATTATCTTGATATTGCTCATGTCCGAAAAGTTATCACCAAACACCTCATGAATTTGATAGAACACTATGAATTTCATTATCCACTGAAAGACAAGACATATAAATATTTAGGCCTGAAATAGGTTTTTAAATCTAAGTATAATTTCAATTAAACTAGAACCAATCAGGATGAAGTATTTGAATTAGCTACTAATGAAAGATGGATTATTATATTGAAAACAGAGCAACACTTAGTTCATTTTGTATTAAAGTTAAAACAGACATCATAAATTTATTGGAATTACTTTAAATCTTTTCCCCAATTTCATTTTGTATTAAAGTTAAAAGACATCATAAATCTATTGGAATTACTTTAAATCTTTTCCCCACTCTTGACAACATACCTGTATAAGATAATAGTCTTTTTACTGAAAGTGCCATGAAAAGATAACAGAGAAACAGTTTAGATATGCTTCAGATGCTTCAGATACTTGTTGATAAATATACCCTGGATTAGGTAAACTAATAGACAAAAAGCAAGAACATTTCTCACATTAAAAACTTCAAAAATTTTTGTGTATATGGGGTTTGTTAAAAATGAACATGAAGGGACTTAATAGAACAGGTACTATTCTTCTTAAAAACTGTCTGAATGGAGGCCATCATCATGCCTCAGCAGGTTAAGAAACTTCTGTGACACCAACATCCCCCATTGGAGTACCCGTTCGAGTTTCAGCTGCTCTAAATCTGATCTAGCTCCCTTCTAATTCACCTGGGAAGGCAATGGAGGCTGCCCCAGTTACTTGGCCCATGTCACCGAAGTGACAGGCATCAGCCTGGACCAGCCCTGGTTGTGGATGCCATCTGGGGAGTGAACCTGCAGATGGACCATCTCTCGCTTCCTCTCACTCACTCTTTCTCTGGCACTCTGTTTATCAAATAAAATAATAATAAAAATAAAAATATTTTTGATCTTGTGTTTGGTCATGACTGCAGAATATTATACATTTATGGGTAAAATAACTGCATTAGCCACTTGTAAGAATTTAATGCATTATGTATGTTTTTCATAATCTCTTATCCTATTTTGTTTTGGTTCAATTATAGAAATTGAAATGAAATTTCATGTCTATTAAATCCTATAATAAGAATTTCTTATACTTAATATGTATTTTTTGGTAATTTTACCTCTCCAATAATACATGTCTATTATATTTGAATACAGTATCAGTTAACAGCTGATTTTCCACCTCACAGATAGTTTGAGAAGCACTGCTGCGAAGTATTAATAGGACTCATAGCAGAGTCTGAAAGAGCTTCAGAGAATAGAGAAGGTGAGACAGAGTCCATCAAAAGTAAAAATGAGATCAGGAAACAATAAGGAAAAAGGAAGAGTTGGAAGAGAAGAAAGGTAGAGTCACCAAGTAGAAATCTGGAGTTCATCATCTTCTATCAAGTGGTTTCCAAGGAATTTCAAGGTCAAAGTATTGTCTTACTTTGGGGAAGATATGGATTGGAGATAATGGATGCCACTGGTATTGAAGATTAAATTAGCTTGGTTGATAAGAGACAGCAATATAGACAAAAGTGTGTCTAAGAGAAATAATCTCTTGAAGTCATAAAAATGGGATAAATAAAATTAAGGATATAAAGCAAGCAGATTATTCCCTGAATGTGGAGAGAAAAGTAACCACCACACATCAACCTCAAGGGAAGAGGGCTTGCTAAGTGTTGGTGGTGGAATGATGCTGTGGAAGAGGTATCACAGAATAAGGATTAGGCTTTTCTTCCCTGACACCTTGAGTAAGACAAGGGAGAAATATTTGCTTCCATTGGAAGGGCATCTGATGCAAGTGTCATCTCCAAGAGAAAGATGCACTTCTTTGGGGTCTGGGGAACAGAAGCAGCCTTAAAAGAAAAATACACAAAAAAGTTTGTGCCGTCAGCGACATTTCCATCTCACATTTGGGTCAGAATTTATCAAGCAAATGTGTTGGGGGAGGTTGGGCAAGTTGTATCAGCATAAATTTCATGTACACAGCAGGATGATTACTTTACCTTAAGTAAATAGGTAAACTGCATGGATAAAAATGTTGAAGTCAGCCGGCGCCGCGGCTCAATAGCCTAATCCTCTGCCTGCGGCGCCGGCACCCCTGGTTCTAGTCCTGGTCAGGGCACCGGATTCTGTCCTGGTCACTCCTCTTCCTGTCCAGCTCTCTGCTGTGGCCCGAGAGTGCAGTGGAGGATGTCCCAAGTCCTTGGGCCCTGTACCCACGTGGGAAACCAGGAGAAGCACCTGGCTCCTGGCCTCGGATCAGCGTGGTGCGCCGGCCGCAATGCACCGGCTGCAGTGGCCATTGCCGGGTTGAACCAATGGAAAAGGTTGAAGTCAATCAGAGATAAGAAGACTTGCGCAAAGCAGAGGTGAGTAGTAAGAATTTTATTATTAGTGGATTTTGTTCAAAAAGAGGTATATAATAGTCAAAATGATACCCCCAGACACAAAGATTTCACACACCAAATGCCCACAATGTATGACTGAGTTACTTTATGTAGCAAAAGTGACTTTGCCAATGTGGTTAAATTAAGCAGTTTGTGATAAAGAGATGATCCTGAATTATCCACATGTGCCCAATGTAATCTCCAGTGTCCTCGTAAGGAGGAGCCAGAGAAACTGCTGAAGTGAATAGGGTCAGAGAAGAGCAATTGCAAGCTTTGTAGGAGTCACTACCCAATGACAATGAGGAATGCAAGTAAAAGGCCTCTAGAACACAGACAAGAAATGTTTAGACTTCCAGAAGAATGTAAGCCTCTAAACACTTTGATTTTAGTCCATGAAACCCATTTAGACTCCTAACTTCCAGGACCGTGAGACAATGTGTATTGTTTTAAGCCATTACAGTTGTAATCATTTCTTACAGTAGCAAAAGCAAACTAAATTATGACTACTAAATTTTCATTTAAAAAGTTTCATTGTAAAGATAAAACATGAGTTCTTCAACACACAATAAGGACAGACACACATACACAAATACTTCTACATGCATGATACACACCACGTACATAGAATCATAGAGCATTGCAAAATCCGTTTGTAACCAATATGAGAGCCAGTGTAAAAGTAAGCTATTTTACTTACCTGTTTTCTCTGAGTTTTCAAGTTTTGCACAAAGTTTATAGATTAAAAAAACTTATCTATTTAATCAATATGACTATAGAAAATAACAAAGGTTTTTATTGATGCAAAAAAACATAATCAGTTTCTTAACCTTAAAAAGATTTGCCAAAGTCAAAATGTAACATAGTCAAAATGATTATTCAGGAAAAAACCTCCTAAGGGAGAAATTTTCAATATAACACAATTTCATAAAAACACGATTCTTAAAATGGATAGAAGTCATTAATGAAAACTTGTACATTTCAGAAATCCATTGATTCCAAAAAGTTAGCAGGAATGTTACCACTACGAAATAGACTCAAAAGACTGCACAAACATCTGTTTTTACCACAATAAACTCTCCACTGTCCCAAGGCAAGTCCTTGGGAGATGCCCACCGGCCTTTCTCACAATTGTCACATATATACTGTGTTCTCCTCTCTGCCCTAAGGAAGTTAGACAGCAACCCAGAGCTTTTTTTTTTTTTTTATTAACATGCTTATTAAAGTCACACAGGTAAAACGTTTCTGAATGTGTTTTCAGAACACGTTTTATTTTAGTGCTTTCAAATGTTTTGAGGATAATTGTTAGAGGGATGAAAAAAATATAGGCACTCAGTCTGAGAATAAAAATCTGTTTTGGCATTTTAATGTCGAAAGACTCGAGAACTGCCAAATGTTTACTAATCAAGAAGCAGTAGAAATTCACAATCAGTCCCCCAAATATAAAACAATTCTATTCACTGTAAAAATATGTTTACTGCATTTACTTACCGGCTGTTTAGCACAAATGTTTTTTGTCCCAAAGTGGAAAAGCTGGCAATCCTTTAATTTCCAAAGTGCTCATAGAGCGCAGCTGTACACATCCAAGGCACTGGTTAATGGCGTACCCAGGTATCATTTGGTTCCCCTTTTGTCAGAATCTGTTTTTATTGAAGTCAACAGAAGCCCTTTCCCTTTTCCCTCAGGCACTGTATGTACTTATTGTGTTCTCAGAGAATGCACCAGGCATCAAGGTGTGGACTAGTTTTGTTTTGAACCCATTCAGTTGCAACGTTAATTTTTTTGGTAGCTTTATATTTTTTGCTTTGTAATGTCCCACAGTCTTTCAAAATAGCCCAGAGAATTACATTTGGGATTCATTGATATTAACATATCTTCTACCCAGAGTAAAATTCCAAGAATTACTACAGTTTTTAACAGCTAAAAGAGCAAATCTGAGACTTGAAGGAATTTCACCACCCTTTTTAAACAATTACTTAAGTTAGACAATAGACTCACCTCTCTTGTTAGATACCAAATTTCCTTTTTTGTTTTAAAAAAGGATTCATTCACTTATTTGAAAGAATTAAAGAGAGAGACGGAGACACACAGAGACAGAGAGAGAGAGAGAGGGAGAGAGAGAGGGAGAGATCTGTCCACTGGTTCACTCCCCAGATGACCACAGCTGGGCCAGGCTGAAGCCAGGAGCCCAGAATTCCATACATGTCTTCCATGGGGGTAGTAGGGGCCCAAGCCCTTGTTCCATCCTCTGCTGTTTCGCCAGGAGCGCTGTCAGAGAGCTATATTAGAAGTGCAGCAGCTGGGACATGAACTGGCACCTTAATGGGATGCCAGTGACTCAGCAGCAGCTTAAACCACTGTGTCTCAAAGCCAGCCCCCAGTGTTTCCTTTTTAAGTGTGAATCTTAAAAGATAAGTGGAATAGCCCTTGCTGATAGGGTCTCAGACTCTCAGTGAGTGCATACTGATCAGAAAAAAAAGATTATCTTTCAATCAGACATAAGAATAATAACTCCAGGAATTGGTAAAATCATTCCGGAGCCAGTAAAAATGTATCAAGGTTATAGCTGCCTTGCCTCCTGCTTAGGGATATGGAGGTTGAGTGTATTGCTGAGAAAGAAATAAAGGAAATTTGTAAAGTGGATAAGTATTCTTGGCAGTCCCTATATTCAATAAATAGCATTATATTCACAACTACTTAAGAAGGAAGGAGACCACAGAGGATGTAAAGAGTGAGTCTACAAATGCCCTCATGGAAGATTAAAACTGATCATGAGTCACAGGCATCACATGCTGTCTGGGGTTCAGCCCAGGGCTTCTTCAAATGAGAAAATACTACTCAGAAACGCCATCATTCCAGCTACTACCAATTTTGATGCCCTTTCCCTAATGTGTTGCTGCCACCTCTTCTAAAAAGACTTCAAAGAAATTGCCAACAAACTATGATAGAAGTCTTAGAGATTTTTACCTGGAGTATCATATTCATCCAAAAGAGTTCATTTATCTGATTAGAAACATTCCTCTGAGTAAAATAGCAAGTTCAAAAGGATGTTTGATGGAACAAGTATTTTGGGTACTTACTTTTAAAGCCACTTTAAACTTCACAATAACCCTCTAAGGGAAATAAAACTCCTATTAAAGCCTTAATTAAGTTAAAAAGAACTCTAACAGGAAAACGTAAAAGCCACACTGCTGCTGCAGACTCCAGGCATTGAGACCTATCAAAGAGAATCCAAGAAGAAAAGGTGGGACAGGAGCACTCAGAGATGCATGGATTCCAATTCCTGCTTCCCCACTGTATTTTCCAGCCACTGTGCTGACAAAGGTAAAACTTCTGGAACATTAAGAAACGTTAATCATGGACAATGTGCCATGAATATTATGTCTCTTTGCCTTTTTTTTCTTATAGGCTAGGTACCAATTGCTGGAAGTGATGGGGTATAACAGGTCAGTGTAGATGGCTCAGGAAAGAAGTTTCCAAACTACACAGAATGGATGTTTATATGATCCAAGGAAAATGTTCCATGCAGAAGGCACAACAATTCAGCAACTTCTTCACCTTCTGGCTTCATTTCCCGTTCAATTTACTTAAGAACAGAGAAGAAAAATTTTGAAAGGTAGATGGCATAGCAAAGAACCAAATTTCAACAGAACCCAATGTCAACCTCCAGCATGTGTTGATATATGTGAAGGGAGAAGAGGGGAGGTGGAAGAAAACAGAGAGGTGGGATGTGAATGCTTGTTGTGATAGGAGTTAGACCCCTGATGTGCTCTATCATTTAGGCTTCCAACTGACGGATCAAATGAGAAACTGTTTTGCTCTGTTTCAGAACTGATTGACATTTTAATTATTCTACAGCTGGAAGTGTTAATCACACCAGAGAATGAGGGGATAATTCCCAGCTGGTAAAATTTCACACAATAGCTTGGCAGGCACCACCATGCAGATAGTTTAAATCATTTGTTAAGGGGGGAAAAAAATCAATATTTAAAATCCTTCACAAATTAAACAAGCACCAGTAGATCTGTACTTAAAATTTTCCTTAGCTATGATCTGCACTTCTAATTTTTGACTCTCAGAGAGTCAAAACATTTTAGAAATCTGAGAAAAATACAAATTTAAATATTACCTATATGAATGGTCTGATAGAAGAAATTAAGATAATTGCATTTAGTTTTCATTATAAAATGTAAACTTTATTAGGTTCAAATTCTGACACAGGATTTTTATTAACATAAGCATTTGTGCTGTTATTCACCACATTTTTTAACTTAAAGAAACATTTGTATATGTTAGCACTCCACATACTCTTAGCCCATGTGATTTGATAGTCCTGCAATGAGACTGAGGGTTAATTATCAAAAGGGACCCTGGGCAGCTTAAAACTAGACAAGTATGGAAAACACTGGAATGTATACAAAGATTTTTAAAAATATTTTAACTTATTTTAATTACACATAATTATAGGGTACAGTTTAATAATTAAATAAATGGATTTCACCATGTCTTGTATTCAAATCTCACCTATTGGCCAACTATGACCCTGAGCACCTGGGGTAACCTGGAACCCTGTGTAACCTGGACACTCACTTGTTGAAGTAGGGTAATGACAGTACCTTCCTCACTAGGTGGCTGTAAGAAATAAATGTGATAGTGTATATAAAGTGAAAAAAAATAAATAAATGTATTCAAGGTGTGATGATAAAATTCAATGATTTAGCATTTCCAGCTCTTTAAACATCAACAATAATATTTAAACATTAAAAATAATATTTTCTTGACCGATTTTTCTGTTCATGGACATTCTGTTGATCCTATACCTAGGTTATTGTGAATAGCATAGTATTAAACATGGGAATACAAGTATCTTTTTATTTAATTATTTGAGAGGCAGAGTTACAGACAAAGAGAGGGAGTGACAAAGAGAAAGGTCTTCCATCTTCTGGTTCACTTCCCAAATCAGCCAGAGCTGGCCTGATCCAAAGCTAGGAGTCGGGAGCTTCCTCCAGGTCTCCCATGTGGGTGCAGGGGCCACTGCTTTCCCAGATCATAGCAGAGAGCCAGGTCAGAAGAGGCACAGCTGGACTTGAACCAGCACCCATATGGGATGCCAGCTCTGCAGGCAGAGGTTTAGCCTACTATACCACAGCGCTGGTCCCAACAAGTATCTTTTGGGGATGTTTATTTCATCTTCATTGTATATATCTACCCGGAAGTGGGATAGTTGAGTAATATGGCACATCTACTTTTAGTTTTTTTGAAAACTTAAAAAACTCTCATATTGTTCTTTCTCCATAATGGCTGTACATATCTGGTTTTTTAAAGATTTAATTTTCTGTGTGTGTGTGAGAGAGAGAGAAAGAGAGACACAGAGAGAGACACAGAGAGACAGAAAGAGAATCTTTGATCCAGTGGTTCATTCTCCGAATGGCCACAATGACCAGGGATGGGCCAAGCCAATAATGATTCCAGGAGCTTGAAACCACATCAGGCTAGGAGAGAATGGAGAGACATATTCCAAGTCTTAAGAGAAAAAAACTGTCAACCCAGAACACAGTACCTTGCAAACCTCCATTTATGAATGAAGGTGAAATAAAGCTCTTCCATAACAATCCAGATAATGATTCCAGGAACTTGGAACTACATCTGGGATCCCCACTTGAATGGCAGGGGCCCAAGCATATGCAGTTGTTATCACTACCTTCCCAGGTACATTAGCAGGGAGCTAGATTGGAATCAGAGCAGCCAGGACTGGAACTTGTCACTCTAATATGGAATGTTTTCTTCCAGGCAGCAGCTTAACTCATTTTACCCTAATGCTGGTCTTATATTTGGATTTCATGAATATTTATTTGAATGACAGAGTTACAGGGAGAGAGAGAAAGAGACAGAAAGAGAGAGAGAGAGAGAGATCTTCCATCCACTGTGTCAACCCCCAAATGGTCACAATAGCTATGGCTGGTCCAGATTGAAATCAAGACCAGGAGCTTCATCCACATCTCCCATGTGGGTGCAGGGACCCAAGAACTCAGGCTATCTTCCATTGCTTCCCACACATATTAGCAGTGAAGTGGAATAGAAGTGAAACAGCTAAAACTCGATCCACTGCCCATATGGGATGCCAGCAGCACAGGAGGCAGTTTAACATGCTACACCACAAAACCGACCACTCATATTTGGATTTTTAAATTACATTTTATTAGCCATATTTTCATATATAGAAAATATCTTCCAAATAGTAAAACAGAGACAACTACTGAAATTAATAAAGGATAAAACTTCTATCTATTAGCTCAGATGAAAAATAAACTTGAAATGATTCCTATAAAACTAATTCTATTGAACAGTCTAGGTTTGACTTTAATAAACTTTTGATGAAAAATCATTTTTTGGGTTTTTAACTTCATTGTAGATCCCCAATTTTGTTAAATCTATTTAAATTTCCTTAAATAACAAAGTTAATTTTGACCAAAAACACATTCTAAAAGGAATACAGCTAACTTCAATATTAGTGTGCACCAAAGCAAAGTTTTCTCTAACCTTTCATTAATCTTTATTAAACAGTTAAGTTTCAAAAATAATTATTGATATGTTTTGCGTTCATGTTAAATATACAGAGACATATTCTGCACCTCTGATTAAGGGACTTCCAGAAAGAAGTGAGCTGTCCAATGTTTAATTCTGCAGACTGCCACTGTGCATGAGGGGACATCCTTTTTTTACCATTTATTTATTTATTTGAAAGGCAAAGATTTACAGACAGAGGTTCTGAACGAGAACAAGAAAGAGAGAGGGAGAGAGAGAGAGAGCTATTTTCCATCTGCTGGATTACTCCGCAAATGGCTGCAATGACCAAGGACGAGCCAGGGCAAAGCCAGGAGCCAGGAGTTTCATGCAGGTCTCCCACATGAATGCAGGGGCCCAAGCACTTGGGCCGTCTTCCTCAGTATTCCCAGGCACTTATCAGGGAGCTGGATTGGAAGTAGAGCACACAGAACTCCTAGCAGACATGGTGAGAAAAGATCTTCACCCACAATACATTGTAGTCAAACTTTGAACAGTAAAACTTAAAGATTCTAAATTGTGCATGAGAGAAATACCAGATTACATTCAGAGGATCTCTAATTAGATTCATAGCTGATTTCTCATCAGAAACTCTACAGTCTAGGAGAGAATGGAGAGACATAGTCCAAGTCTTAAGAGAAAAAAACTGTCAACCCAGAACACAGTGCCTTGCAAACATCTCACTTATGAATGAAGATGAAATAAAGCTCTTCCATAACAAACAGAAAAGAAATTGAAGGAATTTGTCACCACTAGTCCATCCAGCCATCCAAATTATGCCTAAGGATGTGCTACATACAAAAACACAGAAAGATAATCACCATTATGAAAGAATATGAAGGCAGAAAATATCGCAGTAAAACAAAGTAAATCCAAAGCAAACAATAGGGACATTTATAGAAAAATGGCAGGGCAAAGTCATTACTTATCAATAACAACCTTGAATATGAAAGATTCAAATTCTCCAATTAAAAAAATACAGACTCAAGGCCAGTGCTGTGGCATAGCAGTTAAAGCTGCTGCCTGCAATGATAGAATCCCACACAGGTGCCAGTTCAAGTCCCAGCTGCTCCACATCTGATCCAGCTCTCTTCTATGGCCTGGAAAAGCAGTAGAAGACGGCCCAAGTCGTTGGGCCCCTGCACTCATCTGGAGACTGGAACTTTTGACTTAGTATAGGGTTAATCTTATGAATATAAAGTAAACTGAAAATAGAACATTGTAACAATAAATGAGAGATTAAGAGAGGAAGGTGGAGGAAGGTGGAAGAGTAGATGGTAGGGAGAGTAGAGTGGGAAGTATCACAAGGTTCCAAAATTTGCTTATCTTACATAAAATTTGTTTAAGAAGGAAATGGAGCATTTGGGACCTGAACCAGTGCCCATATGGAATGAAATAGTCATTATAATTATCCTTATCATTACTATCCTGATTTACAGACAAGAAGACTGAAAATTTGGTGAAAATAAATAACTCATCCAAGACTAAATATTTATTAAGTTACCCATTAAGTAGCAGATCTGGCAGTTGGATCTATAAATCCTGGCTCAGAAAAACACTATGGATATAAATTACTATTTCATCTTCAGTTTTCCCCCTAACTATATTGATAAAAAACAAATACCATTAATTTGGTAGCCATCAAATATGATTAATTTTCCCCCAGTCTATGAGTTTCTAGAAATCTATAAATGTTAACAGCTTTCATTGAGAAGCTGTGGAGCCCTGATGTGGCAGAGGTTGTCTGGGACATTTGTATATGAAGAAGCTGCTGCTGCCTTTACACCTAAGAACATGAGAAAATATCAGTATTTCATTAAATGCAACTGACTTTCAGAACTAATTAAAGGTTTAGGAAGACAATCACAAAAAGACATCGAATAGTAAAATAAATTAACTTAGCTGGGTTGTTTTTCAGGTATCCCTTAAATAACTTGAGGAAGATTGAGTGGTAATGCCCTCCTTGAAACTGACCACCAGGCCGGTACTGTGGCATAGCAGATAAAGCTGCTGCCTGCAGTGCCAGCATCACATATGTGCTCTAGTTTGTGTGCCGACTGCTCCACTTCCAATCCAGCTCTCTGCTATAGCCTGGAAAAGCCATGGAAGATGGCCCAAGTGTTTGGGCCCCTGCACGCACGTGGGAAGTGCGGGAGAAGCTACTGGTTCCTGGCTTCTGATCAGCTCAGCTCCAGCTGTTGCAGCTATTTGGGGAATGAACCAGTGGGTGGAAGACTTTCTCTTTCTCTCACTCGCTCTCTCGCTCTCTCATTCTCTCTGTCTCTGCCTCTTCGTAGCTCTGCCTTTCAAATAAAGCTTAAAAAAAAGAAACTGACCACCTTCCTACTGCACTCCTATTCCTCCTTTCCCATCCCTTTGCTTCAGCTTTTAGTAGTTAAGAAGAGTAGCTTCTTTTTTATCATTGAACTTCTCAAGTGAAAAATTACATATATATATATACACACACACACACATATGTGTCTTTGTACGTGTGTGTGTGTGTGTGTTTGTATCATTCTGTCTCTAGGTCTGCATCATTTCATTTTTTTTAACTTTTATTTAATGAATATAAATTTCCAAAGTACGGCTTATGGATTACAATGGCTTCCCCCCCATAACGTCCCTCCCACCTGCAACCCTCCCCTCTCCCACTCCCTCTCCCCTTCCATTCACATCAAGATTCATTTTCGATCTCTTTATATACAGAATATCAGTTTAGCATACATTAAGTAAAGATTTCAACAGTTTGCTCCCACACAGAAACATAAAGTGAAAAATAATAGATGATTTTTTAAATGATGATGAAATCAGATCAGACCTATTGTCATGTTTAATCCCAGTGAGAGTCAAGTTGGGAATTGATAATTTTTTTTTTTTTTGGTCTGCATCATTTCATTTCAATGCTAAGGAAACCCAGATCTCCTTTGAACATAAGACTTTACAAGGAAAGCAGTCCTCCATATGTATTACACATTCTTAATGTTTTTAAGAAACATGCAGACTGACTCTGCTCCAACTTACGGAGCTCTGAGCATCTTGGGTTGCTGATTTACAAGTTTGATGTTAGCATGCCATATTATTTTATGTCTCAGTTTATAATGCAGTTATTCAATCATCTTAAGCTATAAGGACATGATCATTGACTTTGCAATTTGTGTATATGCTTTATATCTCATTAAATGCTCCTATTTTAGCCAGAGCCATAGGCTTCTGCCTTAGGCTACAGCTTAATCTCCTAATATAATGAAAATGTAAAATCATTTCAGAAAAAGTTGGTTGTTAAAATATTTACCCTCAAACAATGAGTTATTGATGTATATGATCTAAAGTCAAATAAAAATTTGTCCATGACACATTTTAAGTAATTCCCATATGCAGGGATTTTAGCATCCTATCAGGAAATATTTCTGTTTCAAAGCAAAGCTCTATAAATGGCACACAGAATAACGATGTGGTCTATTTCTCCATCAAATTATAAAATTTCAGATTACCTAGCAAATAGCTAGATTTGCAATTGACATGACTTTTCCATTTCTGCAAGTTATGATTCAGCATGGTAATACTTCTCTCTTGATCTTTTGATATTATGAGGAAATATTTTCTGCGATTCTAGACACTAATGATAATTCAGAATTTTCCCTGACTAGGTAATTAATCCCTGCCACTGACTCAGTGCCTCAGACACATGAAGAAGCCAAGAAATATTTGTTCACTGAAAATAGCCAATTCATTTAACTTAGTTACCCATTATCTAAAATAAAGACCTTACTGGCCAAAGTCCACAGCAGGAAAAACAATTAAGAAATTAACAGACACGTTGACTGTTCTTATGTATTTCCATCTATTTGTTTAAACAAATGTTTGTGTGCATGTGTATATATATATATATATATTTATAGAAATACAAGGGTACTTCAAAAGGTTAATAGAAATGAGTGTTATGAAAAAACTGCTTGGATGTCAAACTTTTTGCACCAAAATAGACGTAATTTTAACTCAATTTTCTCATGAACTCTTTCAAGTGACCCCAAACAAGCAGAAAAGGCGACACACTGAAGCTAAGGGAAGGCCTCAGAAAGTTCAGGGAAAATGGGTCCGAACTTTTCATTCCATGTTTGCACCACCTTTTTGAAGCTCTCTGATGTGTACTTATTTAAACCAGCCTTGTAAAATGTCTACAAAGTCTGAATGCATTATATGAGGTGAAAATAAATTTGAGTTTTCATAATTCAAAAACCCAAATAACTCTTTTTGCATACACAAATTTAATATTGATCATAGACATAGGACAAAAATTTATCTCCAATATAGCTATAAGTGAAAATGTCTGCCCCAAGGCTTTCAACTTTCAATTCCTGCTATCAACTACAACAACTTTCATTATGTTCACACTGTACAAAATTTATAATAGTTATGGCTTCTTATAAATTAGCAAATACACTACTCCTAGCAACCTAACAAGCTGTTACAGATGGATTTGCCTGACCCTCATTTGCTTTAACCAGTAGTTGGAAGATATTTCTGTCTCTTCCTTTCTCTCTGTCATTGTCTCTCTCTCTCTCTCTCTCTCTCTCTCTCTCTCTCTCATTCCTAGTTCAATTTTGCCAACTATTTCCAGAGAATTAAGAAGGATATCAATTGGCTTCAAATTATTTAACTCTGATTTCTTCACAGCCAGGATCACCCCCAATCAGCCTAATGTCTGCTGCAATGTCAAGGTCATAACATCAATTAATAATCTGCAAATTTAAAAATGCACTCTGCATCATGGTAAGGCATAATGCTGTTGCCAAAAGTTTCCAGGCTTTCAGCAAGATTATCAGAGAGGCAGCACTGCTGGCATTGAAGTATCATCTACCCATTAATCCTATGGAATTTATCTTATCACTATTTCACCAGTGTTTGTAACAGAAAAGTTTGGTTTACATGTCTTATTTATTTCTGCTTTTAAAATCAGGAGTATTTTTGAACGTCATAAAGGCCCAAGAAGATTTTTTAAAATACTTGTTTACAGATTATTTAATGCCTTGCTTTTCTTATAAACTGGGATATTCACTTCCTTGTATTAAACAGTTTCACTATCTAAATTAATTTTTTTTCTGAAAGGGAGTTAAACTCTGAACTGAACTTTTTCTCTTCCATTAACTAGTACCAAAAGAGACAATATGACACAAAAAACACAAATGCTTACAGGCATTTGTCTGACAGCCCTTGGTATATGGATTGCAGACATGGTTATGATTGAAAAGTAATCCTATCCTTTTTTAGTACTCTGGTTCATCTATGCCACTGCTATTTGTAAAGTTATAACACACTTAATCTCTTAATGCATGAGTTAATGTACTCTTAAAATATTGTATTACACAGGGATCATTACATAAGCAGCAATCATTGTAAATCGAATCATTTTTTAACATTAGTGGAAAAAATTGGAGGTCAGATGACTGAAATGTCAATAGTCATGATTTTACTGCCTGTAGATTTCAACCTGGACCACGTGCAAATGAAGGAGGGGTTATGCGTGAGATAGATGTGAGTACTTCATGTTCTGGATAGAGGGTAACACGTCTGTCTCCGAGAATTGATGTTAATAACAAACAAACAAGGATTCCGCAATCGGCATCTGGCAAAAGGAAAGCGGCAGAGAGAGCTACCCAGGGAGATGTTTTATGTCCAAGGCAGGGTTTTGGGAAGGGGCTAAGGAGCATGTGTTCACATTTCTCAAGAGCAGGATGTCTTTATCATAGCTTGAGCATGAAGAGGATGTGCCACTTATCAGCAAACCAGTAATAACCTCTCTGCTGAGGGAGGAGCCCTTGTGATGTTGCCCTGGCCCTAGTTTCCACGAATGCAGAATGAGTAGGAGACTAATCTCATAATAAGACAGGTATTGTGTTTGTGAGAGGTCAAAGTAAAACCTGCACAAATGGATGCAATGATGAGTCTCCCTGAGAAGTCAAATATGTAACTCATCTCAGATGGCAGAGCACGACCGACCGGACTGGAGAGGTGGCTGTGACGAGGGAGCTGAGAACTGAGTCGTTGCAGAATAGGAGTCCAGGACAGCAGACCGTTGTTAGCTTCACCCTTAACTCCTTTCCTTGTCCTTTGTAAACCTTGGACCAGTTTCTAATCATTAGCCGTCCATTTAGAACATGTCCTAATTCTCTAGCAAATAGTACTTGAAAACACCAAGGGCAACTTGGTATAATAAATTTCCCCACCCCCTTTAAAAAGAAAAGAATTCTTGCAGACCCACAAGAGATAATCCCATGTGCTAATGGGAAGAGGGAACAGAGAATGACTTAAAGAAAACCAGAAAAATACTGGTATCAGGATGCTATTATTTCTGAATGATTTATCAGAATCCTAACAACCCTAGGAAATGAAAAATGAACATTTTTTTTCCAGTATGGGAAGAGAGTTTCAAAATCTGAATCTTGTACTTGGTGAATATTTTTTTAAGACCTAGCATTGTTTTACACACTGAGATAACGTGGTGAGTTAACAAGTCATGGTTCCTGACCTCAGGAAACATACAGTTTACCCAGAAAAGTAAATACATAGAGGCAGCTGCAGGCATTAGGACAAGGGAAAGCCATGCTCCGGAGAAGCACGCATCTGGGAACCTGGTCTTCAGAGTCCTGGCCAAAAAAGACCCAGGGTGTGGAGGGGGATGGAGAAGGGTAATTCCCGCAGAGAAGGAAGAGACAGGGAATGATACACTGGAAGAAGTCAATCCAGCTGAACTAGAACTCAGTAACACACAGGTTGGAGGAGTACAAACAAGACTCTAGAAGTAGGTGGGACCAAGTCACATTGCAATTTAGGAGCTTGTGGTGGGGCCTACCCCCTGCATTTTCTAAAGCAGATTCTAATAGTTAAAAGAAGTGGGTTTATTCTTAACAAGCTCCTTCCATGTTATGAAAATCTATCCTTAAAAATGTAAACCCTTCACTGCCTTTACCATCACTGCATGGCTGTGTGGATCTTGGTGAGTAGACTCAGGAAGTTGATGGAAAGGAGATTCTGGCCACCACTCGGGTCCCTAAGGTTCCTGTAAGAGGAACCCACATTATTTTAGCAAAAAACCCAAGTCAATGTGTGATGCTACAGTTAGAAGATGATTTGATGGAGCACTGACTTGAGTCATATATATTTTTTGCCTTTAAAAGGAATGTTTAAATTTTAGAAATGTTTTTTCCAATATTTTTCTGAAATTTAAAAATGGTGACTAGCTAATACAGGATCTTGAGCTGTTGAGATTTTCTTTCTCTATTCAAAAACATACATTGTCTCCAAAGAAAATTGATTTTTCTTAGTCTTTCATTCTAAGAGATTGCTTTAGAAATTTCATTAAGATATTTAGCAAACATTTTTAAATTATCTGTTTTTACTGTTTTCCAAACATTCTTTTTCATGATGGTGAAAACACTTAATCCACTCAGGGGATGAATTTCATGTAAAATTTTATGTCTAAAGCTGATTTCGGTTTTCACTGGCATTGAACACAACAACATCTGCAAGCCATTAAAAGGAAATTCCTTTGGAAAGCACTACAGTTTGATGCTACGGAATGATTTTTCACTTGAAATAAAGTCATATACGTGTTCCTGGATATTTTAAAAGAGATTATGGTCTATATTAATATGAATAACTTTTAATTTAGTAAATATATCACAAACCCGATCTCATAAGCTATTTTAAATACCTAGTGTGCCCTTGAAAATATCTGTGAACATTAACTCTTACATTAAAATATTATCTTATTGTTCTTTGAAAAAGACACTCTAAAATGGTTGAGGAATTCTTTGGAAAAAAAAAAACTCCACTCATGACACCAACTATAAAATAATTCTCTATAATACCATCCTGTCATTTTCTATAACAAAATATATTTTACATAGCTACACAGTGCTTTAAAAACAGCTTGTACAACAAATCTTGTTATCCTATGCACTTCAATACTAATTTCAGAGCTATGTAGATTACCAACTCATGTAAGGGTACTTCAAAATGTTCATGGAAATGGAATTAAAAGATGTTTATTTTTGTGCTAACGTTTTTGAAACCCATGCATAATTTTTTCCTTGGAAAAATTTTCCATGGACATTTTGGAAACCCATTGTATATATACTTTCAAGAATTTTTTGCAACAAAATAAACATTTATTGCATATCGACAAATTTCTTAATGTGTCCTTCCGTATAAACATGTACATACATGGAAATATGTACCAGGAAAGTGTTACAAGCCACCTATCTGAAAGTATAATATTCATGTTGCCTGTATGTAAATAATGTGATTTAAAATAGGCAATACATTTTACTTAGTTGCTTTGTATATTTTTGCCTTAACAACACAAACATAATAAATGATTGTGTGATTCATTTATTCAGCTTAAAACCATTATATCCCTAGAATTATGCTAATATTTGAGTTTTGTATCCTTTGGTATTTGTATGCTAACTGAGAGCAAACAAAAATGAAGGATCAAGTGTGGTGGAATGAGAAGGCCATGCCAAGATGGCTACTGGCAATTGAGCGTCAGTTACCCAGGAATGACTTCAGAACCCACCTGGCAATGGAGCCTGCCTGGCAAAGGGCTGTGATTGGTTAGGGCATAAACTGCCTCTTGACCAGATTGGCTGCCTTGGCTATATAAGCTGCTGTACCAACTGTAATAAACGAGTCTGCGAGTACTCGCCTATGGTCTGCTTTCACCCAACTCCCGGGGTCTGTGGTGATTCCACCCCTCCTGCCCCTACCGAGTTCCTCCTCTCAGAATGAATCCACAGCAACAATCAGGCCTCGTGCTGTGAATAGCAGGTAAAGCTGCCACCTGCCATGTCTGCATCCCATATGGGCACAGGTTCAAGTTCTGGCTGCTCCACTTTTGATCCAGCTCTCTGTTGTGGCCTGGGAAAACAGTAGAAGATGGCCCTGCACCCATGTGGGAGACCCATAGTAAGTAATACTATATACACATATAGCATTATATATGTATATATGTATACATATATAGTATATATGTATACTATATATGTATATAGTATTATATATGTATTAGTATACAGTATTATATATATATATACATCACATTTTCTAAAGAAATTTTCTCAAAGAAATCAGCATATGAAATAGTTATCTGTACCCCCATGTTTATTGCAGCTGAATTCACAATGGCTAAGATGTCCACCAACTGATGGCTGATTTCATTTCCTTTGGGTCAATTCTCAGGAATGGGGTGGCTGGATCATATGGTATAACTATTTTCAGCTGTCTGAGGTATCTCTACATTGTCTCCCACAATGGCTGTACTAGTGAGAAGTGTCTCAACTAAGAGTCCTAGCTTGTTTGTTTTTTTAATAACAATAATAGCATCTGCTGGGATTAAGAATATTGTTAATATAAGATTTGGAAACTTTGGATTGTACTTTTACAGCTATTGGCCTTAAGTGGGTTTTATTGTATACTTTTAAGCAGCACTGAATGACTATTTTGCAAAGGGGATTTTACTTGTAAATACAGTTTCTCCCCACTAGTGACACAAAGTGAGAAAAGAATGAAGAATAACTTTTACTTCTTTCTTTTTCTCACGTAATTCCCCCCTCATTTATACATATGCCAAACAATGTATTCATTCAACAAATAGTGACTGATCATTGACTGCATGCTAAGAAATACGTTACACGTAAAGGTTACACATTTAAATAAAATGCTGAGTATAAGAGCCTCAGACCTAAGCAAACAATTGTTTCACCATGTGAAAGCAACATTATCCAGTTATGATCAGTACTAGAGCACAGAGCCTTATTCTTCTGCCAGGTTGAGTACACATGACTATACATTAAAGAAATGAGAATATGCATATATCGAGTCCTGAAATTTGAGTTGGAATTATTCATACAAGGACAAATTTTGGAGAACCTGGAAACTTAAGTTTTCATACTAAACCTTCCACACCACAGTGACAAATAGAGTATACTTGTGGAAGGTTAGGCATAATGATCTTGAAAAAAAGTATGTTTATAATCACCAGTTAGCTAAGACAGCACAGCAGAGCTTATAGGCTGGAGATCTGTAGTGAGCCTCCAAATAGGTACGTGATTATGAGAAAATTCATTTATCTCTCAGACACTTTGTTTTCTGTGTTGTCAAATGGATATAATAATAAGACATTCCTCATAGAGTAAGTGTAAGGTTAAATAAACAAACATAACGTGATTAGCACCATGCATAACTCTGCTGGCTCTGGATCAGGGTTACCTGTTCCTTGCTCCTTTCCTCTAATTTTCTTCTAATTTTATTCAGCTAGAATGGGCACTGACCAATCAGAGAGAAGGAATAAGCAAAAGCAGACGAGTCTGAATTAGCTGCATGTGTTAGACTGATGAGGGAACCATCACTGATAGATATATATATGTAATATAATATGTATTATATATAATGAATAGTTCAGCATTCTCTCAGTGAGTCAACCAATATGATCTATTGTAAATCCAGTTCACGCTCTCTGATCTAATGTATTCTAGACACTGTGATGGAAAAATGTGCATGATACAGAAAACCAAATCAGTGAGGGATCAATTTTGACTTAGTTGAGAGTTTGCTGAGGAAAGCTTCATAGAAAAGTTCACATTTAAACTGTTTATCAGAGGGGTTGAGAGCTGTTCTAAGGCTCTGAAGACATCCCAGCCACCCTCATTCAAAGGTGTGAAAATGGGGATCTCAGAGAACCTTTGAATTTATATGAAGAAAATTCTATCCCTCAGTTTAGCACATGAAAAGCAATACAAGCCATCAGTATCAGATGGTGTAAAGGGAAACTGTACAAGCCTTTCTCTGAGGACCTTTCTCTGTAGTAATAGGGTAATGAAATGGACTACCCTGACCATAGACAGTTTTCCCTGTTCTAAGAAGACCTGCTTTGGAAGGATTTTTTCACTACAAGAATCAAAATGCATCTTCTGAAATAAAACACCTGCAGGGACTGGTGTTGTGGCACAGCTAAGCTGCTGCCTGTGACACCAGCATCCTGTATTGGAGCAGCTGTTCCACTATCAATTCAACTCCCTGCTAATGCTCCTGGGAAACTAAAGGAAGATGATGCAAGTGCTTAGGCCCCTGCCACCCACATGGGAGACCTGAATAGAGCTCCTGGTTCCTGGTTTAGGCTGGCCCACCCCTGGCCTTTGCAGCCATTTGGAGAATGAACCAGGGGATGGAACATCTCTTCCTGTCTCTATTTCTCCTTCTCTACTACTCTGCGTTTCAAAGGAATAAAAAATAAAACTATAAAATAAATGAATAAAACAGCTAAGCATAGAAAACTAAATAAAAGTTATAATATTGCTCATACCTGAAGTTGTCTTGATCAACTTTAGTGTCCTTTCACAGATAGGTTATGTAAAATATGAAGGGATGTTGAACCAAATTGTAAATTTAATTTACAAATATACCCCTAGGGTGTTTTCTCAATAAATGCATTTAATTCTATCTTTAAAAATATAAAGAGAAAGGCTTCAATTTGCCATCATTTGTAGCTCTGTGAATGCTATATGTTTATACAAATCTTCTATTCCAGCCATAGACATGTTCCCAGAAAATAGTAGAGAAAGTTAAATGCGGATTTTGAATTGTATCACATACATAAGAAAAAAATAACTTTTCATAGTAAACTTACATAATCCATGGACCAACAGGCAAGGAAAGATTACATTTTAAGAAAGATTACTCAAGCTTCACTTTAAAAGAAAGATACCAAACAATTGAGACAAAAGCTGTAAAGGCATTTGAAATGGGGTATTTTCATCCAGCACTTTTCCATTAAGCATGTGCCTATGCATCAGGCTTTGCGGGAGCTTAAGCATCTCCTTCCATCTCACCAGCAAGCCTTGGCCCCCTTTTCTTCTCTGACCCTCTGTGAGATGGAATTTGTGTCAGTTTGAACTAAGCGCGGGTTGCCATTGTGAGTGTTAGGAGCAAGGAAGTGGGAAGCTGGCTGACTTGACCTCTGGGGTGGAGAAAGGATTGAATCCTCCCAGCTTTGAAATCACCCCACTCAACTTTTATCATTTCAACCACAGCAGTTAAAGGAAGTTTGTCATTATCCATTCCTTTCTTCACTGTGGTGCAGCAAATATTAGAGGCATCTGAGACAAAAATTCAGGACAGTAATAAATTAACCAGGCTCTTACTACAAAGGAAAATAAGACAATAAATAGGAAGTAAATAGCTGAAAGGGTTTTCTCAAGCAGGAGGAATAAAAAAAAAAAGACAGAATGCACAAAAGAAGGATACAAAGAAAACACATGGACCCATGGAGGGGACTGTGAAAAATACTCTTCAACATGGACAAAGACTGGGGAAAGAATTAGGGATGTGAAGGATCTGCAGAAAAATAAATAAATCAATAAAAGGGCGGGGAAATGAACCAAATCAGAAAGGAAAAGTACAAAAATTCAAAGAGAGAAAGAGGAATTAAAAGACATTGAGTTCTCACATGAGGCCACAGCACCAGAGAGCCCTGTCTTTTTGCCAAGACTTTGAAAACATAAAAGCTCAAAATCTGTTGTCATTAGGCAGTGAATTAAAGTTCCAGAAACCTTTAAGATACATATGCTTTTAAATATCATGATAAATTATGCATCTCTGACACAGATTGGGGTGCCTTGGCCTTCAAGTAATCAATAATTCAAAAACTATGAACATGAATCTAATCCAAATGGGAGTTTCAAAGTTGAATTCTGAAAGGAATCTCACCATTGACAAGAAAGATGGGCCCAGCACACCACTTCCCTCCCTCATAAAGAAGAATTAGCTTTAGCGTGCACTTGTGTATGGAACACTGGGATATTTCTGCTGAACATTTTGCGCTAAATAGATGAATTATTCAAGTATTTTCAAAACTTTGACTTTTAATTGTAAATATTCCATCAAGGCTCTGAAACCATCAGGTACATAATGATAAAGCATAGTCGATTTCTGTTTTTTGGAGCAATGCTAGTTTGAATGGTAAGCCAGATCACTAAAGAAAAGAACAAGAGTTTTAAGCCTAGCAACAACCAAAATATGACCAGACTTTTTTTTCCTATTATTCTGTTGTGTCAATATAAAGAAAACATAGTGACATCTAGTAGTTATTTTGCCATTTTTATTTCTACTCAAAATATTTTCTTCCAGGCTTAAATAGAGTGAAGTCTTGCCAAGTGATGTACAAGGCAATTGCTACATTTATCTGAGATGTTGTATAGAATTTTTCAATCTGACATTGGGAATTGCTGCTAATTGTTGAGCTGCAAGTTGTAGTTTAAATACTAAAGCTTTGCCATACAAACTCTTTTCTTGGAAAGCTAGCAAAGTAAAGATCCCACTCTCCCCCGCCCCCTTCAATTTAACCTCTGCTATCTGTTGAGATAACAGCTTAAACTTAATTTTAGGATTAGATTTTTAATGAATAGAGGAGTTCTTCTATCTTTAGGGAGTTTCTTCATCTACTCTCTAAAATCAAGGCACAGTGGGTATCCTTATTTCAAAACCATAGGCATAGAGTAATAGGGATATTATAAATAGGCTTTACAATACATTTGTTAAATACGTGGATTACACCACTCTCTCTTGCATTACTTTCCTAAACATAAATTTCTCAGCTTCACTGCTTGAGAGCAGGTATGGTGATTTTCTCTGTGGCTCAATTTCTAGCAGTTAAAATTCCATTTAACTAGGGCATTTTGGCTGCTCCATATTATACTGCTGCAATTGCATTACAGAAATTATGTACTAAGGATGCAGTGATTAAAATTGATATTTGACTTAATTACAGGGTACACTACATGGATGTTTGAATGTAAGTTAATGGAAAACAAGATGCTTTATTTGCAGTGATTTTAAAGCTTTTATTTTTGCAGACAGCTTGCTTGTGGGTAGCGATTGGACTATCTTAAGATGCTGACACTCTTCAGGAGGAATAAGGAAGAATGTGCAAGAATACACATCCAATGAGATAGCTACCCATCAAAACACTTTAAATTTCTAATATATTCTCTTCTAAATATTTATCAATTAATCATCTTGATTCTATTACACCTCACTGAAGTAAATGTTTAAGTAGTCAGCTGACAAATTTTGATGACACTATATATGAAAGAGTAAATACATTATATGAAATATTACAGCATTTTGAGTAATGAAGAAGGGTTGTGACTATAACAGTAAAAGTATGTTCATAATTAAATGGAATTTAAGTAATAAGTGGGGCCGGCTCTGTGACGCAGTATGTTAATCCTCCACCTGCAGCACCAGCATCCCATATGGTGCCAGTTCTACTGCCGGCTGTCCCTCTTCCAGTCCAGCTCTTTGCTATGGCCTGGGATAGCAGTAGAAGATGGCCCAAGTGCTTGGGCCCCTGCACTCACGTAAGAGACCAGGAAGAAGCACCTGGTTCCTGGCTTCAGATCGTCACAACTCAGGCCATTGCAGCCATCTGGGAAGTGAACCAATGGAAGGAAGACCATTCTCTCTGTCTCTCCCTCTCACTATCTGTAACTCCACCTCTCAAATAAACAAATAAAATCTTTAAAAAGAAAGAATTTAAGTAATAAGTGTACAAATAAAAAGCTATCCTGTGTCTTCAATGAGAAAGGCTGATTTAAGGGGTGTATTCATTTATTTCTGCAAAGCCACAGTTCAAGTTAATGATTTAAATTTAAAGAACAATATTACAGGGCAGGTGTTGTGGTACAGCAGTTTAAGCCATCACTTGGGATGCCTGTATCCCATAATGGAGTGCTTGGTTCTATTGCCAACTCCTCTGCTTCCAATCTAGCTTCTTAGGAAGGCAACAGACAATGGACCAAGTACTTGAGTCCCTGCCATTCATGGGCAAGACCTGAAGGGATTTCTGGACTCCTGGTTTCAATCTGACCTAGCCCCAACTGTTGCTTGCTTTTGGGGAGTGAATCAGCAGATGGGTGATCTCTCTCCCTGCTTTTCACTCTCTCTCTCTCTCCGTAACTCTGCCTTTCAAATAAATACATGTTTAAAAAACACACCATTTTAAAATCTTGTTAAATGTTTATATTTAAGATAGTATTTCAAACACATGTCTTTAAAATATTCACTATTTCAAACTACAATATCATATTAGCAATAAGTTGGTTTATAAGTTTAAATTTTACACTTTTTTCACTAGATACACATTCTATTTAACTGTATTTTAGAGCACAAAGCAGTAATACTTTTAAATAAATGTGAATATGAATTTACCTATATAGGAATATGCAATATTTGATTCAAATTGATAATATAATTCTCAAAATTTAAAAGCATAGAACTAACTTTAACATGGGGATGAAAAGAAGATATGAAAACAAAAACAGTAAGAGGTAAATGTTTTCAGTAGAAGTTGTGGTTCATGGGAAACAATCAGGTTTACCTTTCTAGCAACCTCAACTGTAATAACCTTCTGAAAATCATCTGAGGAATGTAAACAGATGTTGTAAAGCCAAGGACCCTTGCTGATCATTTTATAGAGCGTTCCAATACACCTAGTCATCTGGTCCTTCAGCTTTAATCTATTGGAAGAGGTAGATATACAGAGTAAAGAAGAGAAGAAGACATGGATGGCCATGTGTTCAACATCAAGTAAGCAAAGCAATTGACTTACCATTAAGGGAGAAATGAAATAGAAAAGAATGAGGCTAACATTTTGCCACTTCTTAACTCTAGGAATTTGACCCAAATAATTTCTCCAGCACTTCTGTATCCTCATTTTATCTCATAGAATCCTCATATTATCTTGTACAATCACTGAGTGGTAAATACACTGATAGGAAAACACTTGAAACAGTTACCAGAGCATATTAAGCATTCAGTATTATTCAGTAGAGACTGAGGATTTCAGATTGCTGGATCTAGGAGCAAGTAGCCACGTATGGCACGGTCATCCAAAGGGCATTGACTATCCTCAGGAGTGAAATGCACTGTTTCCCACTGCTTGATGGAATCGCTTCATGCTATGTGGCCATTGGAAAACTACAAAACTGTTGCAAAGAAAATGATAAGAAAAGAGAGGCTGGTCTCATTGCTGGGTATATTTGCACTGGTGATGTTAAGCCAAAAGCCAGAAGGGCAACATATAGAGTTTAGTTTGTGCTTCCCAGATGCTGACTGACTGTTAAGGACTCAAGTGGAAGTTCATTTACTAGGGAGGTGACTAAGGAAATGCCAGGAGGGTCATGGGGAACTGAGACAGGAAGGTGAAGGCAGCCAGCAGAGGGTCTGTTCTCCAGCCAGGTTACCACCAAGTAGAGCTTGGATCCTGCAGTGGACTGTCAAACAAGTCTCAGATCCGGCTGGTTTGAAGGGAGAATGAGCAATTTGTTCACCAACTCCTGTCAGTTTAGGGATGCATTAAGAGACTTTAATTCTCCCACACTTCAAGTACTCGAAAAAGAGAAAGCAAGTACTGGTATAGAAGAACGCTCTCATACTGTGAGGAGTTACAGGAGTACTTTACATTGTGATGTGTGGGGAGCAACTCGGACTAGACTAAGTTACTGGAATTAAGACTTATTCTATGCATCTGCTCTCCCACAATATGGCGCTGGGAGAGGAGGAAACAGCTTCTACACAGCTACCTCCAGTTCAACCAATAAACAGCAGGACCTGCTCCTGATTGGAGGAGAGCAGCGTACTCGGCGTGTGGGTAGCACAGTTGGGATTGGTGGAAGAGGACTATAAAGGAGGAGAGAGACAACATGCACCAGGAACATCTATCTGAAGGAACATCTGTGCAGCCCCCGAGAGAGCCGGCTGGCGGTGTGCCGCTCCCCCGCGGAAGTGGGAAAAGTGGCAGGGAGAACCGCCCTTCCACGGAGGTGGAAGGGATGGTAGCCAACCCGGGAAGAACCAGCAGCAAACCCGGGAAGGGCCGAGCAGACAAAAGAACAGCGCAGGGTCCTGTGTCGTTCCTCCACGAAGACGGGGAGCGACATAATGGTGCCGTGACTCGGATATGAAGCCTAGGCAGGGTTTAATGTCATTCCCCCACGAAGAGGGGGAGCGACAGTAAGACCTCAAGTGGATCTCGGAGGATCACAGGGCACGTTATATAGTCAGCTGCTTGCTTAAATATACTCAGTGCTCCTCATGAAGTTCACTCTACCTTGATGACGTTTTCAAATAGTAACTGGAACCAATTTTGAAGAAAAGAAAAAAAAAAAAACAGATTCACATTATAGGGACAACTCTAGACCCAGCTGGTGTAACTGGTCTTTGGACCACAACTGATCATCATCACCTCCTTCCTTATTGCTCATTCTAATTTCCCTTCACTCTTTACCAACACTTCTGGCGGTCTAAACTGCTTGTCATTTGGAACAGCAGACAGAGCAGTCTGCACCGCGGATATCCTATAGCGGGTCGTGGTGGCTGTAACTGCCACTCATTTACCAATGAGCATGTAAGCAATAAAATGTGCCTGTAATCCAGTGCAGTTCTATATCCACATTCTAGATGCTAGGCATGTCTCTCCCTGCCCACATTATGTAGTATATTGCAAATGCATCTTCTCAAGATACCTATGGCATACACATTATTATATGACTGCAAATTATTGTATAATTTTAATAGTGTGGTACATTTTTCTTTGATTACTTGTCTACTAACATGGCAATCCTACAATGACTGGGAAGTAGTTGTATTTTTAGTGTTTGAGGAAACCTAGAAGCATCATTCCCTTGGAAAAAAAGCATGGTTAGTCCAGCAAAACTCGCCATGTGGATCATGGGGAGTGTTGATAAAGAAGGCACTCTATACTCTCATTTTCTTTTGGTTTTCAGGCACTCCCCATACATTTCTTACCTCTCAGAGAAAGCACTTTATATAATTACATTTGTTCTAAGTAATATACTACTATGCCAGCAGCATTTAGGTGGCATGCTTGGCAAAAGGACTAACAGATATATTGAGCATGTGTCATTGCTACACTTCATTTACTGTGAAATGTATCATTTGACCTAAGATTCTATGTGTGATGTTGTGATGATAAATCAGGAACTCTATAAGTCTTCAGATACTGCCACTGGCCAAGGAACTGAGGCATGGAAGACAAGCCTACACAGACTATCGATCCCAGTGAGGACAATTGTTGACATTGAGGAAAGACACAGGCATATGGATTCATTGGCATGCTTCCTTTCCATATTTTTCCTTCTTCCAATGCTGCTGCTTCTAGACCTTTGATCACTGTCCTAGGTAGTCATCACTGCCCATGAAACCATGTATATCCTTAACTCAGCTTCTCCTTTTGCATGGGGTTGATTATCAACTATACACTTGTAATCACTTTCCACTTGGTGGAATGTATTCTCCTCCACTCTCTTTTAAGGCCACTCCTGAGGCTAGAGTGGCAGCAGCCAATTTTTTAATCTAATCAACATAATTAAACCATCTGAGGATCATGCTTGGGACTTTTATTTCCTCTTCCATTATTAGTTTTCAGACATCCCTTCCAAACTCATGTGAGTGGAGGGAACTACATTGGTCGTGGGGAACTGAGACAGGAAGGTAAAGGCAGCCAGCGAAGGGGTCTGTTCTCCAGCCAGGTTACCACCAAGTAGAGCTTGGATCTTGCAGTGGACTGTCAAACAAGTCTCAGATCCGGCTGGTTTGAAGGGAGAATGACCAATTTGTGATATATGTCCATGTGACATATGTCACACGGACCTTGTCCCCTGTTGTGTCTTTTCCTTATGAGAGGTAAGGAGACTTAGAGAGTACTCCCACTGATTCATTCCGCAAATTCCCACAATGACTAGGACTAGGCCAGGCCAAGCCTGAGTAACTGAAATGTCTCTCACGTGAGTAGCAGGAATCCAAATACCAGCCATCAGCATTATCCCGTTCTATGCTTAAAGAAACTGATTATATTATTCAAATTGAAAAGTACTCTGGTTAAAAGGATCAAAACTCAGGATGAAAATTAAAAGACATATTTTAACAGATGTCATGCTTATGCTTCAAAAATAACTTCCAGGATGGACATTTTAGCACAGTTCTTAAGTGACTGCTTTCTGATACAGTCGTTTGTAAGACTTTAAGGAGATAGTGTACGTGCATCACATACCAAGTATTGAATTAAAATATGATACATATAGTGATTGTAAAGCCAGGGGGAGTGTAAATCTTAATTTCAGGGGCCAGCACTGTGGCATAGTAGGGTAAGCTTCGCCTGCAGCGCCAACATCCTATATGAGTGATGCTTCATGTCCTGGCTGCTCCTCTTCTGATCCAGCTCCCTCCTAATGTGTCTGGGAAAGCTCGGTAGATGGTACAAGTGCTTGGGCCCCTGCATCCACATGGGAGACCTGGAAGAAGCTCCTGGTTTCTGCCTTCAGCTATTTTCCTCAGTTCCAGCCATTGTGGCCATCTGGGGGTGAACCAGTGGATGGAAGACTTCTCTCTCTGTAACACTCCCTCAAATAAATAAATAATCTTTAAAAAAAAACATTTTTCAGGTGAACCTGAATTTCAAGCTCCTTCTCAACATGAATAAAACATATTTAATTGACTACTAACGAAATTCCAATTCAAATCATCTTTTAATAACCAATGATGGTTTCTAAAAACTTATGTTTTTAAATCATATAAAACTTTTAAAACTTGGGAAAATTTTAAATAAGTATAATTTAATAACAGAAATAGTCTATTAAATAGCCATGTGCATTATATAGGTTCTTCTTGTACAATTTCAATTTCAACAAAATTGAAACAGAAGAGTATATGCAAATTTTTAAAAGTTTTTTTGATTTACATGAAAGACAGTGGCAGAGAGATGGAAAGACATAAAAAGAGATCTTCCATCTGCTATTTCATTCCCCAAGTGGCCACAATGGTGAGGGCTGGGCTAGGCTGAAGCCAGGAGCCAGGAACTCCACCTGCGTCTCCCACATGAGTGGCAGGGGCCCGAGTATTTGTGCCGTCATCTGCTGCCCTCCCTACTACATCAGCAGGGACCTGGATCAGAAGCAGAGCAGCCATGACTTGAACCAATATTCAGACACAGAATGTGGGTGTCACAGGCAGGGGCTTACCCTACTGCACCACAGCACCGGATTCAGGGTATGTGTAATTTTAATTGTTACTTTCTCTTATGAGAGAGGTTTGAGATCCCCCACTCTTTCTGTCAGCAGGGGTTGACTCAGGCTCCTGGGCACCACTCATGTTCTTCTCATGTGGCTCCTCCAACATCAAAGCAGCCATGGCTTTTAAGTTCTTCTTAACAAAAAATTGTCTTTGACTTCTCCTTCTACTACTAGATGGAAAATGCAGTTTATTTTTAATGGCTGTGTGGGCCACTCCATTTCAGGATCTATAGGTCAAATATGCATTCTTATTTATAATTAGTTTATAATTAATAGTAAATGTATTTATAATTGTGAGAATGATATGTCATTGTATTTACTGATTCTGAGGATTAAGGTATGGAATCTGAGAGGCGGACCAGCACTTTGGTGTAGTGGGTAAAGCCGCCGCCTGCAGTGCCTGCATACTATACAGGCGCCGGTTCACGTTCCGGCTGCTCCGCTTCATATCCAGCTCTCTGCTATGGCCTGGGAAAGCAGCAGAAGATGGTACAAGTCCTTGGGCCCCTGCACCCGTGTGGGAGATCTGGAAGAAACCCCTGGCTCCTGGCTCCAGACATTGTGGCCATCTGGGGAGTGAACCAGTAGATAGAAGACCTCTCTCCCTCTCCTCTCTCTGTCTCTGTCTCTCTCTCTTTTTTTCTTCCTCTGCTCTCTGTAGGTCTGCCTTTCAAATAAATAAATAAATCTTTTAAAAAAAGAAATCTGAGAGGAAGAATTTTTTAGAATGTGCACATCATACACTCCAATTCAGAGCCTCAAGAAGACCAACAAATTTAGCAGAGTATGTATTTATTTATTTATTTGACAGGTAGAGTTACAGACAGTGAGAGAGAGAGACAGGTCTTCCATTGGGAAGGTTCACTCCCCAAATGGCAGCTACAGCTGGGCTGTGCCTATTCAAAGCCAGGAGCCAGGTGCCTCTTCCTGGTCTGCCATGCAGGTGCAGGGCCCAAGCACTTGGGCCATCATCCTCCACTGCCCTCCTGGGCCACAGCAGAGAGCTGGACTGGAAGAGGAGAAACCTGGACTAGAACTGTCACCCATATGGGATGCTGGCACTGCAGGGGGAAGATTATCAAGTGAGCCACTGCGCTAGCCCACAGAGTAATTTTTTTAAGCTACACATAATCATAAGGCAATACTTCTAGAAGCAATGAAATAATATTTTAAGACTTAAATAAAATTAGTGTTAACTTTAAGTTTTATGTCTAGCTAAAATATTTCTCAGAAATGAAGTCAAAATAAGAAATATTAATGGACAGAATCTGATAAAGTTTGTCACCAATAATCTTGCATTAGCAGAAAGCTAGAGGGTATTTTGGCAGAAGTAAAATAGTCCCAGAGACAATGCCTGAGATACAAGAGAGAAGAGGAGCAAAGAAACTGGTAAATCAGTGGACAAATCTAAGGAGTGATTCTTTATGTCATCTTTTAAAAAATTAAATTATACAGTAAAAAAATTTTATATGTCAATGTAAGTCAAAAAGAGTTAAAGTATGCTGAAGTCCATGTATTTTCCAGGGAAATGGTAAAATATTGTTTAATATTGGTCTTTAAGCATGAATGTTCTGTTTTCTTGGGTGACAATTGGTGTGTGTGTGTGTGTGTGTGTGTGTTCTCCCAAAGTATTTGAAAGGAAACAAATACAATGAAAAAGGTTCTCAATGAATCCTAAAGGAAAGAAGAAAATGGAGAAAAGAAACAAAGTAAACAATGACAAATTAAACACATAAGATGGTAAATTTAAACCAAACTGCTTACTAATTGCATTAGATGCAAATTAATAGTGTTACAATTAAAAGCTTATGAGATCAAAGGGAAAAATCCAAATGTAAACTGCTTATAAAATACACATTTATAAGTTAAGCATGAAAAGTGGTTAAAAATAAAGAAGCATAAAGTATGATTGACATTTTTACTGTAGAAAAAACTATTTAAAGATCATTTTGTTAGTATTTGCATAATTTAGATAATTTTGAACCACAGGAAATTGACATTTTTCTCACAAAATGATCAAATATCAACAATTTAATATACTTCAAACTATTATATCAACACTAACCAAAGAAACAATTCTTAAGTTAGCTTTATCTACTAATTAATAGCGATTGAATAATTAAAACTTTCAAATTTTTGGAAATTGTAAAAGTAAATCTCAATAAATCATGTGTTAAAGAAATTAACCTAGAAAGCAGATTGTGTACCAAAATGATAGCTAGCAAAAACACTACATAAACATTTGCGGGGGTTCCAAGATGGCGGAATAGCAACAAGACAGTCTGATTTACATGGGGCAAAATTAATATTTTAAAAAAGAGAGACAGTACAGTCTCAAGGTAAAGCTATGGGAGAGCCATAATAGGAGACCCTGTGAGAGCAATGGTGGTGGTCTGGACCCGTGCTGAGAGAGCAAATACACAACAGAAGACCTGCCAAATTGGATCCAGGGAAAAGGATGCCCACCCTGGCAAGCCAGGTGAGAGAGGACTCCACAGGCCCACAGCACTGCTGATGCAACAGGAGAGAGAACTTTGTAAACTGATTTTGGGGTTCTACATGAATCCCCCATGACAGCAGGCTACTGATGGTCAAGAGGCAGGGGAAAAATAAAGAGGCAACATATCACTCTCCCTCCCCCCCAACACTGCTACAGAAGAGACCTGCAGCCATCTGGGGAAGAGCTAATGCCATTTTTTGACAAAAGCAGTTAGCAGCAGCCCCAGCTCCTATGCACACACCCAGCTGGGGTTGCACTCCACCAAGTCTGCAAGGGCCACAGCAATTCAGGGGAAGCCGAAGAGGAGAGCCTTCAAAGTTGACCACTCCAGTTGCCCTGCAATAGGAGGTAAGGGAGAGCCGCCCCTACAGAGCGGCAGTGCTGTGTGTGGGACTCTCTTACCTACACAGCGCAACTGAGAAGTCAGCGGGACTGCAGCAAGCAGGTATTTTGCAAGCCTGCAAACCACAGATCTGATCAGAGAGAAAAACCCGCCTGCCCCACTGACACTGATTCTGGTTGGGAGGATCACACACAGACGGCAGCTCAAGGAACATCTTAGTTTCCTTATAGACAAGACTGGCTAGTGGAGCAGAGAGGCCCCACTGGCACCCATCCCATGACCCAGATGGCCCTGGGAGCTGAATCTGAGGAAACAGTGACTGAATAAGAGGAGGCAGAGTATGGCTAGGTTCTGGACAACCACGGAGCCTTTCTCTGTACTCTCTGAGCTCCTCAGTTGCCTATAGAAGCTCTTAACAGAGAGAACCATGCTCAGAAAAAAGGTTCCACAGATCAAATGTACAGTTTCTAAAACAGTGCAGATGAGTGCCGTGCACACTAGGAACTAACACCTGGGTGTTCCTCAACTGGGAGAAGGGCTGGTTGCACCAACAGAGGTAACCATTCCTCTCCATCCAGTCAACCAGAAAAGAGCTGCCATCCTTAACTGGGATATTATTCTGATACGCACCCCACCCTGGAGCACTGAACAGAGCACCCTGGCCATACCCAGTGCACATCTCTTGGTATTCAATTAAAGTATAGACATCTCACTAAGCCACAGTGATACACATTAAAGATAAAAGCCATCAGACAAAAACAAATTCCACAAGTGCTGAAAAATAAAGGCAAAAATTCAAGAAACAGGTAGAAGGAAGATACTATGAGCCCCCCAAAAGGAACACTACAATATTTCAATATTAGAATGTGAAGATGATGGGATTCAGGAAATGCCAGAAACAGAATTCAAAACACTAATTATTGGATTATTCAGAAGCAATCAGAAATAAATTCACAAACTAAAGAAAACTATATATGATATGAATGAAAAATTTTCCCATGAAATTGAGATTTTAAAGAGAAATCAAAATGAAATACTAGAAATGAAGAATTCAATAGATCAAATAAAAAATGCAGTTGAAAATCTTAACAACAGAGTTGGTTAGGTAGAATAAAGACTATCCAAGCTAGAAGACAAATATCTGGAAATTCTACAGTCAGACTAAAAACAAGAAGAAATTAAAAACTAAAAACACTGCTGGAGATCTGAAGGATACTATCAAATAACCGAACTTACGGGTTTTAGGAGTTCCTGAAGACATGTAAATAGAGAAAGGATTAGGAGGCCTTTTTATATCCTGGTGAACCAGACCCCAGCAGAAGGAACAGGCCATCAAGGAGGGAGGCGCCTTTCTCTGAAGGGAGGAAGGAACCTCCACTGTGATATGGCCTTGACTAAACAAGTTCAGAGTTGGTGAACTCAAGGGGCTTCCATAACCTAGACAGCTCATGGCAAGAGCCTCGGATGATTGCTGACATCATAAATAAGAGTGCCAATTGTTAAATCAACAATGGGAGTCACTGGGTACATGCTCCCCACGCAGGATCTCTGTCCTTAATGTGTTTTACTGTGAAACTTAAAAACAACACTACTAGTCGAACAATACCCTATACCTTGTGCAGTTGTATGAGTGCAGCCTGTTGAAATCCTTGCTTAGTATATACTAAGTTGATCTTCTGTATATGAAGGTAATTGAAAATGAAATTCGATGAAGGGCGGGATGGGAGAGGGAGTGGGAGAGGGGAGGGCTGCGGGAGGGAGGGAGGTTGCTGGGGAAAAGCCACAACAATACAAAAGTTGGACTTTGTAAATTCACATTTATTAAATAAAAAGAACAAAATAAACTGGGCACCAAAAAAAGAAGGCCTTTTTAGTGAAATAATAACGGAAAACTTCCTTAATTTGGAGAAAAGCACATCCAAATACAAGAAGCACATAGAACTCCCAATAGACATGACCAGAAAAGATCTTCACTATGACACATTATTGCCAAACTCTCCACATTAAAGCAATTGTTGCCTTCATCAAGAATTTGGAAAGGCACCAGATAAATAAGCTATCAATGCATCTAAAAGACCTAGAAAAACAACAGAAAACCAAACTCAAAACTAGTAGGAGGAAAGAAATAATTAAAATTGAGAAATAAACAAAATTGAAAACAAAACAAAAAGAAAACAATACAAAAGATCAGCAAAATGAAGACCTGGTTCTTTGAAAAAGTAAACAAAATTGATATACCATTGGCCCAACTAACCAAAAAAAGAAAAGGAGGCGCCAAATTAATAAAATTAGAGATGAAAAAGGAAATCTAACAACAGAAATCACAGAAATAAGAATCTTCAGAAATTACTACAAAGAGATGTATGCCAACAAACCAGGAAACCTAAAAGAAATAGGATTCCTGGACATATACAACCTGTTCAATGTGAGCTAAAAGACATAGAAAACCTAAATAGACTCGTAATGAAGACAGAAATTGAATCAGTAATAAAGATCCTCCCACCAAGATAAATAAATAAATAAATAAATAAAAGCACAGGACCAGATGGCTTCACTGCTGAATTCTACCAGAGATTTAAAGAAGAACTAACTCCAATTCTTCTCAAGCTACTCAAGACAACTGAAAGAGAGGAAATCCTCCAAAATTCTTTTTATGTAGTCAGCATCACCTTAATTCCTAAACTTGAAAATGATACAATAGAGAAAGAGAACTACAGACCAATTTCCCTGATGAACATAGATGCGAAAATCCTCAACCAAATACCAGCCAATTGATTCCAACAACACATCAGAAAGATCATACACCTGGAACAAGTGGGATGTATCCTTGATATGCAGGGATGATTCAACATTCACAAATCAATCAATGTGATATCTCACATTAACAAACTGAACAACAAAAGCATATGATTATCTCAATAGATGCAGAGAAAGCATTGGATAAAACACAATACCCTTTCCTGATGAGAACTCTAAGCAAATTGGGTATAGAAGAAACATTCCTCAACACAATCAAGGCAATTTATGACAAACCCTCGTCCAGCACACTACTGAATGTGGAAAAGTTGGAAGCATTCCCAAAGAGATCTGGAATCAGAAAAAGAGGACCACTGTCACCATTGCTTTCAAGATAGTCCTGAAAGCTTTAGCCAGAGCCGCTAAATAAGAAAAAGGAATCAAAGGGACACTAATTGGGAAGGAGGAAGTCAAACTACCCCTATTTGCAGATTACATGATTCTCTCTATATATATAGGGGATCCAAAAGACTCCACCAAAAGACTATTGGAACTCATAGAAGAGTTTGGTAATGTCACAGGATATAAAAGCAACAAACAAAAATAAATAGCCTTTGTATATAGATAATTCCTTGGCTGAAAAGAACTTCTAAGATCAATCCCATTCACAATAGCTACCAAAAAAATCAAATACCCTGGAATAAATTTAATTAAGAATGTAAAAAATCTCTACAATGAGAATTATAAAACACTAAAGAAAATAATAGAAGAACCAAAATAAGAGAGATTATTATTTTTGTTCACCTGTCGCTCCCCCTCTTCGTGGAGGAACGACACAGGACCCTGCGTTGTTCTTTTGTCTGCTCGGCCCTTCCCGGGTTTGCTGCTGGTTCTTCCCGGGTTGGCTACCATCCCTTCCACCTCCGTGGAAGGGCGGTTCCCCCTGCCACTTTCCCCACTTCCGCGGGGGAGCGGCACACCGCCGGCCGGCTCTCTCGGGGGCTGCACAGGTGTTCCTTCAGATAGATGTTCCTGGTGCATGTTGTCTCTCTCCTCCTTTATAGTCCTCTTCCACCAATCCCAACTCTGCTACCCAAACACCGAGTACGCTGCTCTCCTCCAATCAGGAGCGGGATCAGCTCCTGCAGGTTACTGGTTGAACTGGAGGCAGCTGTGTAAAAGCTGTTTACTCCTCTCCCAGCGGCATATTGTGGGAGAGCAGATGCATAGAATAAGTCTTAATTCCAGTAACTTAGTCTAGTCCGAGTTGCTCCCCACATTCACCGATTGGAAGAATCAATATCATCAAAATGTCCATACTACTGAAAGTAATTTACAGATTCAATGCAATGTCAAGAACATTCTTCTCAGATACAAAAAAAAATGATGCTGAAATTCATATGGAAACACAGGAGACCGTGAATAGCTAAAGCAATCTTATATGACAACCAACCTGGAGGCATCACAACACCAGATTTCAAGACATACCCCAGGGCATTTATAATCAAAACAGCTGGATGATAGACCAATGGAACAGAGTAGAAATGCCAGAAATCAATTCAAGCATCTATGACAAATTAATCTTTGACAAAGGAATTAAAATCAATCCCTTGAGCAAAGATAATCTCTTCAACAGATGGTGTGGGGAAAACTGGATCTCCACATGAAGATATATGAAGCAAGACCCCTACCTGACATCTTACACAAAAATCCACTTAAAATGGATTAAAGACTTAAATCTATGACCTGATACCATTAAATTATTAGAGAATATTGGAGAAACCCTGCCAGACATTGGCCTAGCAAAGGAGTTCCTGGAAAAGTCCTCAAAGGCACAGGAAATCAAAGCCAAAATTGATAAATGGAATTACATAAAATGAGAAGTTTCTGTACTGCAAAAGAAACACTCAGAAAAGTGAAGAGGCAATTGACAGAATGGGAGACATTATTTGCAAACTTTGCAACTGATAAAAGATTAACAGCCCGAATATATAAAGAGATCAAGAAACTCAACAACACAAAACAAACTACTTAGTTATTAAATGGGCAAAGGACTTTAACAAATTTTTTTCAAAAGAGGAAATCTAAATGGCCAACACACACATGAAAAAATGCTCAAGATCACTAGCCATCAGGTAAATGCAAATCAAAACTACAATGAGGTTTCATTTACTCCAGTTAGAATGGCTTTCATACAGAAATCAACAAACAACAAATGCCACTGAGGATGTAGGAGAAAATTTACCCTAATCCACTGTTGGTGGGACTATAAACTGGTAAACCCACCATGGAAGACAGTATGGAGATACCTCAGAAATCTGAATATAGACCTACCATATGACCCAGCCATCCCACTCCTGGGTATTTATCCAAGGGAAATGAAATCAGTATATGAAAGGGTTATTGGTACCCCTATGTTTATTGCAGATCAATTCACAATAGCTAAGACATGGAATCAACCCAAATGCCTGTCAACTGAAGACTGGATAAATAAATTATGTGATATATATACCATGGGATACGATAAAGCAATAAAAAATGAAATCCATCATTTGCAACAAAATGGATGAAACTGGAAAACACCATACTTAGTGAAATAAGCCAGTCCCAAAGGGACAAATACCATATGTTCTCCATAGCCTATGATAATAGAGCACCTAAAAGGCAATCTGTAGAAGTGAAATTCACAATTTGAGAATCAATGACTTTGAACAGCCCTTGTCTCAACTGTAGAGGAAAATGCTTTCTTGTTTTTTTTTTTTCATCCTATTTGTTGAACTCTTTACTTAACTTAGAGATAAATATATGTGTATAAAGCTAATTGAAAATAGATCTTAGTAAATATAAGAATGGCAATAAGTTAGGGAAGTGGGAGGGGGATAGGAGTGTGGGTGGGAGGGCGAGCACTATGGGAAGAATGAACATGTTCCTAAAGTTGTAATTGTGAAATGTATGAAGATTGTAAATGTAAAACTGTATAGTTCTGCATACATTCCTATGACTTATTTCTTAAGGGGACCTCAAATCCCCTTAAGCTGGGTGATAAATAGTATTTTAAGTGGTAAAGTGAGTATATGGATAGGATTAAGTGTTAAAGTGATCATACAGATGAGATTAAATGTTAAAGTGATCATATAAATAGGATTAAGTATTTGGTAATAACAGTAGAATTAAAAAGGAGTGAATGCTTCAAGTCCATAAAGCAGACTCATAGAATGACAATCACTTTAAGTAGCATTCTGACCTCAGAATCAGCCCTTAAGGCAATCTTGTCTGGCTGAAAATCCTGTGAGAGCATTTCAGGCATGGGAAGCCAACATACTGTGCCAAAAAGCATCTTACATGAAGGATCTCTATGGGTGAAACCCCAGTGGAAAAAGTGGTCATCAAAGAAGCGTGCACTTTTCTCTGAAGAAAGGGCAGAACTTCCACTTTGCCTAGAGTCTTGTCTAAATACTGAAAGAGTTGTGGATTCAAAAGGCTTCCATAGCCTAGACAGCTCATATCAAGATTCTCAGGTGATCACTGATGTCATATATAAGAGTGCTAATTGTTAAATTAACAATAGGCGTCACTGTGCAATAACTTTCCATGCAGATCCTTCCATCCTCAAAGAGTTCTATTATGAGGGTTAATAGTAAACTTGTTCTCAAATGTTTACTTAAGTCTCATAACTATAGTTGTGTCTAAGTGCTAAAAAAGATGTATCATTCTTGGGTTCTTCTCCAAAGTTAAGTTATTTAAGTTTCTAAAAAAAGGGGGAATGCTTGAAAGTAAAAAAAAAAAAGATTAAGAAATTATTAATTAATTAAACCTAAAACAAATTCCAAAGACTCTACATTCAGAGAGTCACCTTGTGGGGTAGGTCAGGCAACCTGCAATGTGGAAAATCTGTCTGTGTAAGTTGGAATTGCTTGTTTCCCAAGTGTGGACCATTTCCTGAATCTCTGACTGATGTCAGTGTGGATTCAGTAGAAGGAAAGAGAGTCAAATAGGGAAGGGACCAGTGTCTTCAGGCTGTGTGTTGCCAATGCACACCTGGAGACCTGGGTGCAGATCTGCACATGACACTTTCAAAGTGACCTAAGTATAGCCCCTCAGGGAGCAAGTTCAGATGGTGGTATGGAGACTCAAACCTGTATGTGTAAGGAAGAGAGAAGGGACTGAAGGAATAAATGTTTGATTTTCTCAAGGATAACAATGGAATTTATTATTAAAAATGCCTGGGAAGGCTGGCACCACGGCTCAATAGGCTAATCCTCCACCTAGCGGCGCTGGCACACCGGGTTCTAGTCCCAGTCGGGGCGCCAGATTCTTTCCCGCTTGCCCCTCTTCCAGGCCAGCTCTCTGCTGTGGCCAGGGAGTGCAGTGGAGGATGGCCCAAGTGCTTGGGCCCTGCACCCGCATGGGAGACCAGGAGAAGCACCTGGCTCCTGCCTTTGGATCAGCGCAGTGCGCCGGCCGCAGCGCGCCAGCTGTGGCAGCCATTGGAGGGTGAACCAACTGCAAAAGGAAGACCTTTCTCTCTGTCTCTCTCTCTCACTGTCCACTCTGCCTGTCAAAAAAAATGCCTGGGAAGAAAAAAAAAATTGTGAGATCCAGCTAAAACACTACATAACTGAAAATTCATAATCATTAACATATAGGTAATGGGGAAAAGACATAATTCTTGATCTGAATATTCATCTCATAAGCTGAAATGTGAATTAAGAAATAAATTCAGGAGCCGGCGCCGTGGCTCAATAGGCTAATCCTCCACCTTGCGGCGCCGGCAAACCGGGTTCTAGTCCCGGTTGGGGCGCCGGATTCTGTCCCGGTTGCCCCTCTTCCAGGCCAGCTCTCTGCTATGGCCAGGGAGTGCAGTGGAGGATGGCCCAGGTGCTTGGGCCCTGCACCCCATGGGAGACCAGGAAAAGCACCTGGCTCCTGGCTCCTGCCAGGATCAGCGCGGTGCGCCGGCTGCAGCGGCGGCCATTGGAGGGTGAACCAGCGGCAAAGGAAGACCTTTCTCTCTCTGTCTCTCTCTCACTGTCCACTCTGCCTGTCAAAAAAAAAAAAAAAAAAAAAAAAAAAAAAAAAAAAAAGATTTATAAAAAAAAAAAAAAAAAAAAAAAGAAATAAATTCAGGAGTTGGTGCTCTGGAATAGTAGGCTAAGCCTCTTTCTGCAGTGCTGTCATCCCACATGTATGCTGATTCAAGTCCCGACTGCTCGTCTTCTGATCCAGCTCCCTGGTATGGTCTGGGAAAGATGTAGAAGATGGCCCATGAACTTGGGCCCCTACTTCCACATGGAAAACCCAGAAGAAGCTCCTGGCTACTAGCTTTAGATTGGTCCAACTCTGGTTGTTGGGGCCATTTGGGGAGTGAAACAGCAAGTGGAAGACCTTTCTCTCTGTCTCTTCCTCTCTGTCTGTAACTCTAACTATCAAATAAATAAATAAAATCTGTTAAAAAATCAAATGGATTAAAAGAAACAAAGTTTTTTAAAAGGCTATAAAAGAGGGAATCTACAAGGGAAAAAGAGGTTATTTGAAAAAGCTAACAATGTTGACTTAATTAAAAAAAAAGTAGAGGAGGTAAGAGTATGAAATAGAAATAGAGCAACAGCAAGAGAAAAGAAAAAATAAACATTAAACAGATAATAAGAGAATATCATGAAAATTTTATGGTATTTCTGAAAATGTTGATAAAATGGATAATCCTATAACTCACTGGAACTGATCCTAAAATAAAACCCTATTAGTAACAAATATTAAATGAATTAATAATCAAAATCTTTCTATGCTATGCACATAGAGCCAGAAGTATTCAATAATCAGCACTAACAAACATTTAAAGAAATAATTCCAATTTTGGAGATATTTTTGCAGAGAATAAAAAAATAAGATACTTTGCAAATACAATTTTATAAAGATAATATAACCTTGATACCAATGTCATGAAAACAACAATTAAAAAAAGTAGAATTTCTTATGAACAGTAAAAATTCTAAATGAAACAATTCAAGAAACAATTCAAGAAAGGCACACCACATATACACACAAAGAAACTAAATTTGGAGCCAGCGCTGTGGCATAGTGGGTAAAGCCACCACCTACAGTGCCAGCATCCCATATGGGCGCCAATTCGAGTCCTGGCTGCTCCACTTCTGATCCAGCTCTCTGCTATGGCCTGGGAAAGCAGTAGAAGATGGTTCAAGTCCTTGAGCCCCTCAGTCTCTCTGTCTGTAAATCTGCCTTTCAAATAAGTAAATCTTTTAAAACATTTTAAAAATTTTTGAAAATTTAAAAGTATAAGAGAATAAGAAGCAAAGTTCTTGTTATTTAATCTAACATGTCATTGAGTATGTAAAGTAATCAAAAGTTATAGGTGACATTTTTGAATTCTTAAGAGTTTAGAGAGATTGCTAGATACAAAATGCACATAAAATAATCTTACTTCAACATCACAAAACAGCAAAAGTATGTAACAGAAATCTTCACAAAGGTATCAAATATATACCTGTTAACTAGAAAATTGTTAAAATGGATAAGCCTATAAAGAACAAATTATACAAATTTTAAAAGGCATATTAAGGATTAAATTTATTGAGATATATGCTGTTTATAAAGACAAATTTTCCTCCAGAGACTCTACTATACTATTATGGATATAAAAACTTTTTTGATATTGATTTATAAGGAATGCAAAGGTCCAAAATTATACAAAACACTCTTGGAATAAATTATTCCAAAATAAACTTACACAACCTAGTGTCAATACTGAAATAAAAATTGTTAAGCATTAGACAAAGAGGAAATATAATAACAAACCACTAGACAAGAAGAAAGACTAAAAAACAGATACTCAGAAGCAAGGACATTTGATCTTTTCAATAAGCACATGCCATCAGGTGTCAACCAAAATAGAGAAAAAAACATGAAATTTACTCTCTCGCACTTCATATCTTATAAAGGAATTCTGTGTGGATTGTTGGTCTAAATGTCAATAACAAAATATAAACTTTCTAGAAGATACTATCAGCAAATATCTTTATGATTTTCAAATGGCAGTGTTTCTAATACAAAGCAATGAAAAAGTACTAAATATAGTTTAGATTAATAAATATTTTCATTAAAATTAACAGTGTCAATTCATCAAAGAAACATTGAAGAAGTTTCAAGAAAAGTGAGAGAATGTAAAAGACATTTGTAAAATACGTAAGTGACAAAAGCCTCATCAGATCACCCGATCTCAATAATAATCAGAAGAGATTGATACCAAATGGGAAAATTGGTACTTCTCAAAAGAGAGATTTTTTAATATATCAAACACAAAAAATTGCTGAGAGAACTTCTAACTTAAACCACAATAAAACATCCCATACACTCATTGTGATGATAATTTTGTAAAATAGAGAACTTTGGAACTTTACAATCTGAGATGAGAGAGATGTTTTTAAATGGTCCTCTGATCAGTTCTCCTCCATGCACACACACTCACAGACACATGCACCAGCATGAGGTGTTTTATTCTGACTTCCTAAGTCTGCCCTGGTGACCCAATCAGAACTGTTGCTCTGTTTTGCTCACAGAGTTCAAAATAATCATCTCAATATTTTTCTTCTTTTCTTGAAGACTTAGTTCAAAACTTAGTTGCAGAATTCTGGTGACCTCTCTAGTTCGTAGTAAATCCTAAGAAATTCAATAACTCTTGGCTGAATAGTCAAGTTATACCCACTTGGTATCATTGAACCTGACTTGCCACTCCACCACACAGTTCATAAGAATGTTGCAAATACTGGTGTTGTGGAAACATCTAAATTATTTTTAAAATTTTGCAGAAAATGGTATTAAATGATAAGTTTATTTTGGTCAAAAAATAAAACCCACTCATTGTTTTTTCACAAGACACATTTTTTTCATGAACTTTTGAAGACCCCTTGTACATGAAAATGACTTTTCACTCTTATGATAAACTCAACATACAAATTCCAGCAACTCTGTTGCTTGTACTTTCTAAGACTGTGTGGCATGTTTACATTAAAATAGAGGACTTTTTTGATCTTTGAGACTACAAGTAACCCCAATGTTTTCTCTTTTATTAAGATTTATTTATTTGCATGCCAGAGTGACAGAAAGAAAGAGAGAGTCTCTCCAAATGGTTCTTTCCCCAGATGGTCACAATGGAATGGACCAGGCTGAAGCCAAGAGCTAAGAACTCATCCCGGTCTCCCACGTGAGTGCAAGGGTTCAAATACTTGGGACATATTCCACTTTCTTCTCAGGTGTATTAGCAATGAGCTGGACAAGCAGAGCAGCTGGGACTCAAACTCCAGTGTCACAGGTGGCAGCGTAGCCTACTGCACTACAGGACTGGCCCAGTTCTAAAATGTTCATTCTGCAGACTCTCACTTCAGCTGTGGAATTTCTTTATCCCTAAGGTCTGTTACTCTTTTGAGCACAGCTAACCCATCTGTGAAAGTCATGTGAGTTTCTCTAGAAGCTCTTACAATTGTGTTTGCTCAGAGCTCAGTTTTACTAACTTCTGTTCCTATTGGCAAGCCTGGAACAAAGTTTCAAAATAATCCAACTTATTTCTCTGTCTCTGCTACATATGATAGCTATTTTCTGTGAGAGATATCTTCTACCCAGGGGCGGCCTGATATGGAATCCAGGTGTGTAAAGCTCTGGTTTAGCCTGCTGCACTACAACACCTGCCCTATATTTTCTTTATTTCATTTCAGTGGAAAATAATATACTACAAAGAGAGTGCAGACTGTCAGTAGGGATATTTGAGTATTTTTTAAACAGCATGTTTAACTGAACTGAGAAATAAAAATTCTTCTCAAAGGAACATGAAACATCCCCTGAAACAAAAAACTTTGTGGACCATGAAGCACAGCTCAAGAAATTTCAAAAGTTCAAAAACAAATAAAGTACAATTTCAGGCTATAGTAGAATTAAGTTAGAAATAAAGAAAAAACATTAAATATGTTTGGAATTAAGCAACCCATATATTACAATAATCTTGTATCAAAAAAGAAATTACAGTGGGAAAATCCTTTGAAATGAATAATGAATATAGGATAAAACAAAATATGTGGAATGCAACCAAAGCAGTACTTACATGTAGCTTAAAGTGTGTATCTTCACTTTGAAAGAGATAATCACACTGTGCATTTAAGATCTTTGAACTAGGGCTCAGCATTGTCATGCAGCAGGTTAAGTAGCTGTTTACAATGCCAGCATCACATAACGTTGGGCCAGTGGAAGTCCTGACTGCTACTTTTGTGATCTAGCTTCCCACTAATGAGCCTGGGAAGACAGTGGGCCTCTCCCACCCATGTAAGAGACAAGGATGGAGTTCCTGGCTCCTGGCCACAGCCTGGCCCAGCCTTTGTTTTGTAGTCATTTGGGGAGTGAACCAGTATATTGAAAATTATCTCTCTCCCTCTCTCTCTTTATCTATCTCCCTTTCTCTTTCTGTTCCTCTGCCTTTCAAATGAATAAATAAGTGCCTAAAAATTTTTATGAGTTTGATTAAATTAATATTAAGCTTCAATTTTAGGAGTTTGGGAATATGGACAATGGCTATAAACAATAATTGAATAAAAATCATTTCACCCATATACAATAATTTTTAAAGTAATCACAGATCATTAAAACTACAGTAGTATAACATTCTTAAGCATTGGTTTGAACTAGGGTCTTTTTGCTTTTTACTTGTTAAACTTCTTAGTGCAGTATTAAGTTTTTTTATTGTATTGTAAACTTGAAATATGTTATCTCAAAAACTAAAAAAATGACAGAAAAAAGGGAGAAGAAATGAGAGTAGGAATGAGGGGGCAGAGGGCGGAAGGAAGAGAATATCACTGGTGGCATTGATAAATTCTCAGATAATTCTTGAAGCTTATTTAATATTAACCTTGGTAGAATATTACTAATATTTATTAATGTGGTGTCATACACATTAATTTAAAAACTGATTAAGTCAGCTCCCCCCACCACACTAAGAAGTAATTCTGAATTATACATAGCAATTTGAAAGTGATATTTTCATTCTATCTCCTACTGCAGGGTACTTACCAAGATACTTTCTTCTTTTTCCATAAACAATAATCTATTTCCCCTTATTTATGCCTCAAAAAATTAAAGACAGCTTATTAATCTGGTGGCACTTGACTGAAAACATGGGAAATATTAGAACAAGAATGAAAAAGCACAGCTTTCTAAAACTAGTGATACAAGCTGTTCACAATGTTTACTCAAGATCATATTTTATAACATTTGGAATAGCCAAAAAAGCAATTTCTTGACTCTGAATTTGAGTTGCCATTCAAATGCCATCCAAATGGAATATCTGAAACTTATTCCAGAACATTTTTGAACAGAGAAGCAAAAAGATCCGTTTGATAAAATACAGCTATAGCTTCAAACACTGATCATTAGTAAGCCGAGACTCCAATACTCACATGACGGAGCTCTTCAGTTCCGCATATAGATGTATTGATGAGGTGGTCCACACAAAAAACCTTCATCAACCATATCTGCATTTCCAGCAAATGAAAACTAAATGCTGTCAGAAGGAGAAAAAAAAAAAAAAGTTCAGCTTCCAAAAGGAAAGCAGACATCATCTAAAAACAGAAAACACACATTGTCTTTTGAATTTATACAAGTACTCATCCTTTTGAAAGGCTTTGATTTTCAATAACACATCAACATATCTAGAATATTTCTAGCTGGAGGAGGCAAGATGGCAGAATAGGAAGGGAGCACACTGATAGTCCGGAGAGAGATAGTTTAATAAAAGTGGAGATACTACAGTTCAAGGAAGAGTAGGGGAGGAAACAGCAGAAGAAACTCTTCCGGAACGCGTGATTCACAGTGGACCTGCCTGGAGAGCGTGGGAGCCCACAGTTCGGGACACCAGCGGCAGACTCAACACACCAGCGCTGGAACACGAGGTGAGCTGAACCTCAATAGCCCGAGACACCGGCAAGCAAGCGGAGAGAGGAGACTAGAGGGAACGACCCCCGGGGGGGAAAAGTTCACCAGGCTAACTGGAAGAGAGAGAGAGAGAAAAAAAAAAGGTGACTGGTACGGACACGGGTTTCTCTCTCTCTGCTCACCTCTCAAGGGCGAGCAAGACAAAGAGCAGGCGCCATCTTGGACATACATCATAAGCAGAGCGACCTCAGGTCTGCACCAGCCCTGAGCCTAGCAGAAAAACCTGACTCTGGGCGGGGCGAATTAACAGGAGATTAGGACCTAGTAAATTTGTGGTGCTACTGAACTGAGACTGTGAAAAAAGAGACGGTGGGGGAGAGAACTCATGGAATTCACGTGAGTACTCTCCAGAGACGCTACAATTCCATAACTTTGGCAACCAAGTGGGAGACTGAAGGAGAATCTGAGCCCACTCTGAAGGCCGAACAGATTCCCTGTGTGGTCCTTGGGAAAGAGCTTCCGATCTCTGGCTCCTGTGGGTATATCATTTGCCTGCTAACTACCTCCAACTTCGTTCAGCTGTGCGGAATTACTTCCCTTTTGAATCAAAAAAAGAAAGAAAGAGAGAGAGAGAGAGATCTACCACGCCTAACCTGGGAGTGTCACCTTTGGCACACCAAACAGAGCTCTCAGGCCACACCCATCTCAAGCCTCTAAGGCTCCATCAAAAACAGACAGTCCACTTAATCTAGAGTCATAGTATAACAAGAAAAAGCACCACAGTGAAGAAACCAAATATCTCCAATATGCCAAATAACAAACACAAAAACCGAGGTAATAAAAACAAGGAAGTCACCATGACGCCCCCAAACGAAAAAGACACCCCAATTCAAGATTATGAAGATGATGAGATAGAAGAAATGCAAGAAGCAGATCTCAAAAAATTGATAAGAACATTAAGAAGTTCTCAAAAACAAATTCTTGAACTACAGAAATCCTTACTGGACAGGATCGAAAATCTCTCTCGTGAAAATGAAATATTAAGGAGGAATCAAAATGAAACGAAACAACTAGTACAACAGGAAACTGTGATAGTGACGAGAAATCATAATGAAGTGAAGAATTCAATAGATCAAATGAAAAACACAATAGAGAGCCTTACAAACAGAATGGGTGAAGCAGAAGAGAGAATATCAGACTTAGAAGACAGAGAACAGGAAAGGATACAGTCAGACCAAAGAAAAGAAGAGGAAATTAGAAATCTAAAACATATTGTCAGGAATCTTCAGGATACTACTAAAAAACCCAACATCCGGGTTCTAGGAGTTCCTGAAGGCATGGAGAGGGAGAAAGGATTAGAAGGCCTTTTTAGTGAGATATTAGCAGAAAATTTCCCAGGTTTGGAGAAGGACAGAGAAATCCTAGTACAGGAAGCTCACAGAATCCCTAATAAACACGACCAAAAGAGATCCTCACCACGACACATGGTAATTAAACTCTCCACAGTGAAACATAAAGAAAAGATCCTAAAATGTGCAAGAGGGAAACGTCAGATTACTCTCAGAGGATCTCCAATCAGACTCACAGCTGACTTCTCATCCAAAACCCTACAAGCTAGGAGGGAATGGTGAGATATAGCCCAGGTACTAAGAGAGAAAAACTGCCAGCCCAGAATATTATATCCTGCAAAGCTATCATTTGTGAATGAAGGTGAAATAAAGACTTTTCATAGCAAACAGAAATTGAAAGAATTTGTCACCACTCGTCCAGCCCTGCAAAAGATGCTTAAAGATGTGTTACACACAGAAACAAAGAAACACGGTCATCAATATGAACGAAGGTAAAGGAAGGAAACCTCACAGCAAAGGATCACAGGGAATTCAAAGTATATATTAGAACTTATCTTTGGCAAATGGCAGGGTGAAGTTAGCACTTATCATTAGTCACATTGAACGTTAATGGCCTGAACTGTCCAGTTAAAAGACACCAATTGGCTGATTGGGTTAAGGAACAAAACCCATCTATTTGCTGCTTACAAGAAACACATCTTTCCAACAAAGATCCATACAGACTGAAAGTGAAAGGTTTAGAAAAAGATATACCATGCCAACAGAAATGAAAAAAGAGCGGGCATAGCCATCTTAATATCAGACAACATAAACTTTACCACAAAAACTGTTAAGAGAGACAAAGAGGGACACTATATAATGATTAAGGGATCAATACAACAAGAAGATATAACAATTATCAATGTATATGCACCTAACTACAGGGCACCAGTTTATCTAAAAGATTTGTTAAGGGACTTAAAGGGAGACTTAGACCCCAATACAATAGTACTGGGGGATTTCAATACTCCACTCTCAGAAATAGACAGATCAACAGGACAAAAGATCAACAAGGATACAGTAGATTTAAACGACACTATAGCCCAAATGGATCTAACAGATATATACAGAACTTTTCATCCTACACATAAAGCATTTACATTCTTCTCAGCAGTACATGGAACCTTCTCTAGGATTGACCACATACTAGGCCATAAAACAAGTCTCAGCAAATTCAAAAGAATTAGAATCATACCATGCAGCTTCTCAGACCATAAAGGAATGAAGTTGGAAATTAGCAACTCAGGAATCCCTAGAGCATACACAAACACATGGAGATTGAACAACATGCTCCTGAATGAACAATGGGTCATAGAGGAAATAAAAAGAGAAATCAAAAATTTTCTGGAAGTAAATGAGGATAACAGCACAGCATACCAAAACTTATGGGACGCAGCAAAAGCGGTGTTAAGAGGAAAGTTTATATCAATAGGTGCCTACATCAAGAAATTGGAAAGGCACCAAATAGATGAGCTTTCAATTCACCTCAAGGATCTAGAAAACCTACAGCAAACCAGACCCAAATCTAGTAGGAGAAGAAATAATTAAAATCAGAGAAGAAATCAACAGGATTGAATCCAAAAAAACATTACAAAAAATCAGCCAAACGAGGAGCTGGTTTTTTGAAAAAATAAACAAAATTGACACCCCATTGGCACAACTAACTAAAAAAAGAAAAGACCCAAATCAATAAAATCAGAGATGAAAAAGGAAATGTAACAACAGACACCACAGAAATAAAAAGAAATTACTACAAGGACTTGTATGCCAGCAAACAGGGAAACCTATCAGAAATTTATAGATTCCTGGACACATGCAACCTACCTAAATTGAACCAGGAAGACATCGAAAACCTAAACAGACCCATAACTGAGACAGAAATTGAAACAGTAATAAAGGCCCTCCCAACAAAGAAAAGCCCAGGACCAGATGGATTCACTGCTGAATTCTACCAGACATTTAAAGAAGTGTGGAGTGAACCAGTGGATGGAAGACCTCTCTCTTATCTCTGCCTGTCTCTCTCTGTAACTCTGCCTTTCAAATAATAAATAAATCTTTTGAAAAAATACAGTTCAATAAATTTAATTTGTTATAAAAGTAACATATTCCAATCTTACACAATTTTAAAATTCAGAAAAATAGAACAATCCATCACATACACTAAGAGGTATTCAAGCGGTTGATGGAAAATGTATATTATGAGAAAACTATGCACAGGTTTCAATTTTTTGTGCCAAAAATAGCCTCCTAATTCTATTTTTCCACAAACACAAACTTTTTGAAGTCCTCTCATATTTTAATTATCTATAGATAAATATTATGTCAATTTTTAATGATTTTCCTTTATACATATCACCATTTTTGGGGAGCTGAGGGGGATAATTAACTCGATAATCATGTTACATTATAACATATTTTTGTACAATTTTTATTATTGAAATTTTTCCATGTTAGTATCTGAATTTCATAAACTTCTTTTACATGGCTTCATATTTCATCACAAACATTATGCAATAGTTTGCTTCAGCCATTCTCAATTTGTAAATTATTTTTTAAATTTTCTTTTCAGAATTTTCATTTTTTTATCTGAAAGACAAGAAGTAGGAGGGGAGAGAGTGAGGGAGAAGAAGGGAGAGAGAGTGCGAGAGAGAAAGATCTAGTTTTTGTACTCTATGGTTCACTCTGCAAATTGCCCTCAACAACCATACCTGGGCCAAAACTCAGTCAGGTCTCCCACATAGGTGGCAGGGACACAACTCCTGAGCCGCCTGCTAGCTCCTGCATTGCATATGAGCAGGAAGTTGGAATGGAAGGTGGAGCCAGGACTAAATACGGGAACTTCGATACAGGATCTTGGCCTCTCTAGTGGCAGCTTAACAACTGTGGCAAACACCTGTCCCTTAAAGCATTTTTTAAAAAATATTCATAGTTCATTTCTCAGGATAGACTTGGAGAACTATAATAAATAAATTGAGATTACTCTTCCCAAGGCCCTTATTTTCTGCTGCCAAGTGATTTGTTAAAGTTTATATAATTAGCAGCAACAAATGAGAGTATCAGTTATAATTTCATCAAAATTATTTGTAATATTTAATTGGGTAATATAGTGATATGCAAGTGATATTTTCACTTGTCTTGAGAAACTGTTTTATATTAGGACATTGAGAAAAAGCCTAATCATATGATAACAAACTTCTACAGGATACAGGTTCAATGCCCTTTGTAGAATTTTCTCAGAAGTTCACTGACCTCAGTAAGGCATCCCAAATACTCCAGATCCTTAAACTCCCTGTGCATTTCACTTGTTCAAACAAATTCATTAAACATTTAAATTGTTTAAAAGAAAACACTCACAGTTGTGTTTCCAACAGCAAAAGCCAACAGCAATTATATCAGGAACAACTGCTGTATTCCAGCAGGGCTGAAATCGAAACATCATTATTTGTATGCTTATTTTTAACATTTTATTCATTTTGGTTATAGCTACCTACTATTAAAAAAACACACATCTTTCAACACATAATTCAAAGCAATGTAAAGTTTCTATTGTCCCTACTTGGCTTCCTGTGGGGAAGATAACTATCTTATTCTGTGGCAAAATGGCACATTATGCGGTTAGCACAATAACTCACATCTTAAAAGTACTCTTTGAAATATTACACATGGAATTTATTTGTCTCCATTTCATGCACACCCACCTGTGTTCATTTGTTTAGTTATAAAAATAAATAACTAAAGAGTAGCATAGTTCCAAATGGGGCAGAAATGGTTAAACTCTTCCATTTATAGTTGAAACTTGCCATATTTTTCAAAAAAATTTTTTTTTTTTATTTTTTGACAGGCAGAGTGGACAGTGAGAGAGAGAGACAGAGAGAAAGGTCTTCCTTTGCCGTTGGTTCACCATCCAATGGCCGCCGCGGCCGGCGCGCTGCGGCCGGCGCACCGCGCTGATCCGATGGCAGGAGCCAGGAGCCAGGTGCTTTTCCTGGTCTCCCATGGGGTGCAGGGCCCAAGCACCTGGGCCATCCTCCACTGCACTCCCTGGCCACAGCAGAGGGCTGGCCTGGAAGAGGGGCAACCGGGACAGAATCTGGCGCCCCAACCGGGACTAGAACCCGGTGTGCCGGCGCCGCTAGGCGGAGGATTAGCCTAGTGAGCCGCGGCGCCGGCCTCATATTTTTCAAAATTTTATTTGTGAGTCGGAGGCAGACAGACACACACACACATATACACACACACAGCAAGAGGAGTGTGGTGAACGGTTCCTCCACGGACGCATTCCCTAAATGCTGCAGAGCTGGGAACACAACACATGCCCCCCCCCGGGGGGGGGGGGGCCGTGGCAGGAACCCAATTAACTGAAGGATCACCTCTACCTCACAGGAACTGCATTAGCAGGAAACTTGAGTCAAGAGTTGGAGCTAGGTAACAAACCCAGGCATCCTGTGTGGGATGTGAGCATCTTTGCTGGTGTCTTAAGCACTAGGATTAAAGGCCTGCCTCGAAACTTGCCATCTTAAAGTGATGAAATATAATTATCAAAGGAAAGAAATTTCCTCCGTGTATGTACATCAAGTATTCTTGTACTAATTAGCCGTCTTGAACTGAAACAAGTTGACGAGCACAGTATAGATGGCCAGTAAGCATCTTAATCCTATTTCCGGAATAAGCAGCAGTTCAGGGTCTGCGGCAGAGAAGCCATTTCTCTAGTGTTGCCTCCTCTATCACTTGCAGTTCCTCCCTGCCTCACTGAAACTCAGGGAACACGCTGAGGTCATTTCCAGTCACACATTCGAGTTTGCCTCTATTTTTTTTTAAGATTTATTTATTTGAAAGGCAAAGTTAAGACAGGCAGAGGAGAGAGAGAAAAAAAGAGAGATCTTAAATCCACTGGTTCACTCCCAAGATGGTCACAACAGCCAGAGCTGAAGCCAGGCAGGAGCTTCTTCCCATGAAGGTACGGGGCCCAAGCACCTGGGCCTTCTTGTACTGCTTTCCCAGGCCATAGCAGAGAGCTGGATCAGAAGCAGAGCAGCTGAGACTCAAACTGCCGTCTATATGGTATACCAGAACTGCAGGCGGTGGCTTTACCTGCCATGCCACAGCGCGGGCCCTGGAGCGTGCCACTTTAATTGAATCAGAGTACTTGCACTTTTAGAAATCTTAGTATCTTTCTCTGCATTTCTAGCCTCATTTTTCTTAGTTTCTTGAACATTTTCCTATCAGTTTGGCACTGCATCTAGAGTAAGATTTAGTTTTGTTAAGTGAACCTGTGCCTGGAACAAAAGGAAAAATGGACTAGAAAGGAGAAAAGTGAATGTACATTATGCTTTATTCTTCCAGTTTTTTCATATAGTTTTTGATCATATGGATTCCTCAGGAAAAGTTATCCACTGAATTATCTGTCATTTTTCATTTCTTAATTTCTGTTAGTAGTATTGTGCTTGTTGTTATTAAAAAAAAAACACTTATAAAAATAAATACAGAAGGGCCAATGCTGTGGCATAGCAGATAAAGCCACCATCTGCAGTCCTATATGGGTGCTAGTTCAAGTCCCGTCTGCTCCACTTCTGATCTAGCTCTCTGCGATGGCCTGAAAAAGCACTGGAAGATAGCCCAAGTCCTTGGGCCACTGGGCCCATATGGGAGACCCAGAAGAAGCCCCAGGCTGCTGGCTTCAGATTAGCTCAGCTATGGCCATTGCAGGCATCTGGGGAGTAAACCAGCAAATGGAAGACTTCTCTCTCTGCTTCTGCCTCTCTGTAACTCTGCCTTTCAAATAAATAAATAAATCTGAAGAAATGAATATAGAGTGTAAAGCAAAATTCTACATTGAATACTCACATCTTACCCAATGTAGAAAATGAAGTTTTATCATCATTTGAAGACTACTCCCTGATCCCACACATTCTTCAGCTTCTCTCATAAAGAACAAATTCCTTGAGCTTTCAGCTTACCATTGCCTATTTCTTCAACATAATTTTTGTCACCCATGCCACATACGTACTTCTTTCAATAAGAAATTCTTCATTTTTTGTAATATGTGTAATTGTGTTTTCACTTGCTTTTTTTTTTTTTTTTTTTTTTTTGCCTTCGGGGGACCGTATCTCTGAAATTTACATCTATCTTGTTTATTTGTAATCTTTTCATTTCACTGTTGTACAGTATTTCATTGTGTGCAACAGCTGTGGCTAGGTCAAGACAAAGCCAAGAGCCTGGAGCTCCATCTGTGTCTCCTTTGTGGGTGGCATGAGCCCAAGGACTTAAACTATCAGCTGCTGCCTCTCACAATGCACATCAGCAGGAAGCTGGATCAGGATTAGAGAAACTAGGAATCAAATGAAACACTCTGAAATGGGTTACGCTTGTCCCAACCAACGGTATTTTAGCCTCTGTGCCACACACTCATCTCACTATTTTTGAACATAAATCTTTCCCTTATCTTCTACCACTTGGAAACGCCTTAGGAAGAGAATGGTTTCTTCTTTTTTCCACATATATGGACATGGTTGTTTAATATTTAGGAAGAATGACATATTTTTAATATTTAAATTTTATTGAAATTCTTCTTACTTGGAATGGTGATTTGAGTACAAATGTTTAACCCTTTTCTCTTCCACTGTCACTCAAATGACAAATGCAAAAATATCCAGAGTAATTCTTTATAAATCCTGGAAATGGTGACTGACATTGTGGCACAGCAGGGTAACCTGCCGTGTGTATCACTGTTATCCCATATCTGAGCACCAGTTGGGATCCCAGCTGCTGCACTTTGGCTCCAACTCTCTGCTGTTATTTATGGAAAGGCACTCAATGATGGCTCAAGTAATTGGGACTCTGCTACCCATGTGAGAGACCCTGATGGAATTCCAGGTTGCTAGCTTCAACCTGCCCCAGTCCTGGTTGTAGCAGCCATTTGGAGAATGAACCAGTGGATGGAAGATCTCTCTCTCTCTCTCTCTCACCCCCTCTGCCACTCTGCCTTACAAATAAATAAAAAAGCCTTGGAACAAGCAAAATGGACCATATACATGCCAGAAATTCCAGGGAATTTCTGTTAGAAATATAAATACAGATTAAAGTAATCACTCCTTAATCTAGGATTAGAAATCTGTGAATATAAAAAATATACTTAATCTAGGTATAGAAGGAATGAAGTAAAAGAAAAGTAATGATCAAAGAAAAATAATCCCTACACTGAAGATAGGATTAAAGTCTGAGATCAAAATTGTTTTCACATATGAGGTTAGAGATTTCACTTGTTTTTTTCTAATTTTCAAGCCAAATTTAAAATAAAAGCCACACATTTCCAAGCAAAAAAGAAAAGTGTCATTAAAAAGAAAACACACTATTTGTCACTGGAATTCTCTCCCTGACATAAAATGCAAAATGCTCAGAAAGAATAGAACGACTTCTGAAGAACATACCGCCTTCTTAAGGGGTGATGTGTGAGTAGTGCAAAGCACAAAAATAAGAACTGTGGTAAAAATGCTTGAGAATCACAAGGAAGGGTATGAAAAGTTGTGAGGAATAATAAAACTAATGAAACAAGGTATAAAATTCCCATCAAAACACAAAATCTTCCTTTCCCCCTGGAAAATATGTAAAGAAAAGAAACTTGTATAGAATCTTAATTGGAAATCATGTGAAGAAAATCTTGGGAATGATGGGGTGAAGAGATGAAGAAAACTGTGGTATTTGCCGGTCTTACTCACAGGGAAGACGTGCCAGTCCTGGGCCAGTTTTGCTCCCCATCTTTATTTGCCATGCACTGGTCTGCTCTGTACTGCAGGGAGGAATTTCTGCAGACTGGATCTCTGCCTACGGGGAGAGTACTGAAAACAGTTGGATGAGACAGGATGGAGGAAGAAAGGGAAATCCTGGGAAGTTTCTCCTCTGCCTTGCCTTGAGTGACAGCTCCCACAGCAATGACACTCCCCTCAGCTCCAGCTCCCACTAGACAGATCCAAAGGAGTAGCAGGTTCAGCCGGATGACCCAGACAAAGATAGAAATATATCAATTTTAAAAAGTGAGTCATTCTATCTTCCAAAATAGGGTTGTCTCATAAACAATATTATGACTTAAAATCTAATATTACATCTGAAATATATTCTGATTAATGTAAGAAAATTGATATTACATTTATTACTCACACTTTATAAAAGCTCTCCTTTTCCACCTTAAGTCTTTTCTTAGATATTCATCTCTTACCAAAAAGGTTTGTCTTTTTTTTTTTTTAATTTGACAGGCAGAGTGGACAGTGAGAGAGAGAGACAGAGAGAAAGGTCTTCCTTTGCCGTTGGTTCACCCTCCAATGGCCACTGCACTGATCCAATGGCAGGAGTCAGGTGCTTATCCTGGTCTCCCATGGGGTGCAGGGCCCAAGCACTTGGGCCATCCTCCACTGCACTCCCTGGCCACAGCAGAGAGCTGGACTGGAAGAGGGGCAACCGGGACAGAATCCGGCGCCATGAGCAGAACTAGAACCTGGTGTGCCAGCGCTGCAGGTGGAGGATTAGCCTATTGAACCACGGCACCGGCCCGTCTTATTTTTAATTGACAGATAGAATTGTATTCATATTCAATGCATGGTTTTTTGAAGCATACGTACTTTGTGCATTTACTCAGTATAGCTAACTAATACATGTAGTCCCTCACATAGTTATAAGAACAGGTTACATTCACTCTTCTAGAATGTTTTAAGAGTATTAACTAACGAATTGTACAATATATCTCTTGACTTATTCCTCTTTCCTAACATGTTTCAGTTTAATTTATGAAATGTTCTTGAAGACTACTTTTTATTATTGCAGTGACCAACATTATAATATCACCCATAGGATTTCACTATTTACAAAAAGTTATTTCCTTGGGATATGCATTTTGAAAGACATTCAGAAAAAAAATTATGGAAAATTAGGCAGCTTAGAGAAGCATTTTGTTAATTCTTTCCATGTTATGAAACAAGTTCATGAGTCAAGATCAGTGTTCAAAATAAAATGAGACATCAAAGCCACACTTGAGTAACTGAAAGTTCCATAGGTTATTAAGGGTTACTGGAAAGCCTGGGAGGCTTCTGCAGTGCTGACCAGAATACAGTCTTCACTTGGTTCTGATACTATCTTGTTAATCTCCCATCAGTGTAAAAGTCTCACTGATTTTGTGGGAAGCCATAAATTACCATTGTTATTACATTCCCTAGTAAAAGCAAAAAAGGTAAATGAGACATTATTTTTATAATAAAAATCCTCTGTAAGCCCACTGATGCTGGCATCTGAACAAAATTTTCTTGGTGTAATCACAGATGAGAATTTCATTTCCTCCTTTTTTTAGATTCATCTATATTTTTAAGATTTATCTATTTTAAAATAGCTAAAGGGCAGGGAGGGGGAGAGACAGAGATAGAGGAAGAGACACAGAGAGAGAGAGAGAGAAAGTGAGAGAGAGAGAGAGAGGGATATCTTTCATCCATTGGTTCACTTACCAGATGGCCACAACCGCCAGGCTGGGTCAGACTGAAGCCAGGAACGAGGATCTTCATCCAAATCTCTCTTATGGGTAGCAGGGTCCCAAATACTTAAGCCATCTTCTGCTGCTTTTCCCAGGCCATTACCAGGAAACTGGATGGGAAGTGGAGAAGCAGAGGACATGAACCAGTGCCCATATTGGATGCTGGCTTGGTAGGAGGCAGCTCTACCCATTACATCACAGCACTGGCCCCACCTTTTTCTATTCAAGTTGTTTTGTCTGCCTCCGAAGGATCTTTCTTAGATCTCTCTCCAAATGAAATACATTTAAACAAGGAGGCATGGATGACCTTCAGGAAAAAAATTAAACCTACTTTCCAAGCTCTAACTCTAGTTTTGTCCTTTTCTGCTAAGAAACCTTTCCAAATCACCCAAATCTTCTGTTCTGAATTCATGAAACTCATGATCTGTATTGTTTATTTGGAAATTAATTGCACACTCTCTTGCTTTCAAGTCTTACTTTCAGGTTTAGATTTCTATTTAACTTTCAAATTTAATGTTTTTTTTTCTTCTCAAGTAATATCTAGGGAAGTTGAGGATAGGATTTTATTGCAACTTTGCGACCCAGCTCCAGTCAACTTAAATATCAGGCCAACATGAAGGAATTGAAAACTGCAATGCGGAAGATGACAAGGCCCCTCTCTTTGAACTGTTGTTTCTAGTTTAATTTACTTTATTTCATCCTACAGATGTCTGGAAGGGGAAAGCAGCCATTTTGGAAGGGAAAAACAGCCACTAACAATTGCAGGTCAGTGTTTACTAGCTATACAGCCAAAGACAAGTGAGATTTTCCAATACAAAAAATATTTTGAGAGAAGACTGCTTGGCCTTCCTTGGACCATATTCTCTTCTGTGGATGGAGCACTATGGGCCAGATCCTCTGATGGTTCAGTTGTGGATAGGAAAAGTATAAATGTATCCAAATCTTACAACATGACTGTAAAGGAATATTTTCTTTTTTTCAAAGATTTATTTATTTATTTGAAAGAGTGGGGTGGGGGAGAGTGGGAAGGGGAGGAAGAGAGAAAGAGAGAAAAGGGGAAAAAGAGAGTGATAGCAATGACAGAGATCTTCCATTCTCTGGTTCACTCCTGAAATGCCAGCGTTGGGCCCATCCAGAGCCAGGAGCCAGGAATTTAACCCCGGTCTCCCACATGGGTGGCAGGGTCCTGCTGCATAATCAGGCTCATTAAAGATTTTTTGGACCCAAATATTCTTACTTCAAAATTATATTTCTCACAAACTTTTTCAAGCACTCTTGTAGAGCTCCACAAAGACTTTTTTTTTAAAAAAGTTCATTTAATCAGAAAGAATTACTCACCTACAACATCTGAAGGAAAAATTTTATAAGTATATGAAATACTTTTTCTAGGCAACAAAATCACAAGGAAAACTCTGGCTTGACATCTGAAGACAATTGCTTTCATGAGTTTATCAAAAAGTAAAGATATAGGTCATCACATATGAAATTATCTTCAATTTATATGATAGTAGTAATAGCTTAATACTGCATTCAACTTGCTGCTGATAGATACATTGCCCACCATGCTTTCAATGCTAATTAGAAAATGTGTGAATCCTTTTTCTCTTTTAACCAATAAAATCTAATTTCTTCGAAATTCTTGAGAATATAGTGAATAATTTCTTTAATTCCAATAGAAGAGATATTTTGGTATGTCGTGTGAGTCAACCTGATGCACATTCCCCTGATATGATGAAGACTAGCCATAACGAACTTCTATATATCTGAAATATCAGGGTTTTCTGTGGACTTTGAAGGCTAAAAAAATGGTTCTTTTCATGTATTTAATTTTACCTACATTGGAGCACATCACATAGCTTCAACTGAGTTAATCTTTTAAAACACATATTTACATCTATGCTTTTGTACAAATATAGACATATTTATACATTTATCTTCCTTTTATATAAAATTTTCTGCTTCTTGCTTTGTTCTAGGAATTGATTCCATTTCCAGGACTTTGCCATGATTAACTATGCCAAAGTACCTATCTTTGAACAAATATATTCATGTCCCTCACTTCTTCTATTTCTACAGGATAGACTGCTAAATTTAAGACCTCTTGGTTATGTGTAGTTTGCCAACTCTCTCTTCCCCCAAACTGATAATTATCAATTTTTTCAAGAATATATCCTCATTCAATTAATTTGCATTTCCTTATTTACAGAATCAATTTTCATGTTTCTTGGTCATTTAGATTTGCTTTTCATATTTGTGAAAACCTATAAAATCTTTAAGTATAAATATTAAGACCTTTTCATCTATTTTGTAAGGCTTTTTTTCCCAAAGTCTAAACCATTTATCGATTTTGGTGTTTCATTTTTTAAAGTGATTATAAAAATATACCCAACCAATTCTCCACCCATCTAATAGATTATGAATTTCTAGTCTTCGTTAAGGAAGTCTCCCTAACTTTAAAATAGATATGTTGCCACCCAGAAGTTTTCCCAAAATATTTGTTGTTTGTTATATTTTCATTTAATCTATCCAAAAGATGATGTTTTGGGAATGGTATGAAATAGAGGTACGATTTTACATCTTTCTTTTTTCCCAAAGGCAGATGTTTTTGCCACATCATTTGTGTCTCTGCCATCACATTCAGTGGGAGTCTACCTATGTCATATTTGAATTCTCAGTTATATCTCAAGTTAGTTCTGGATTGTGTGTCTCATTCCACTGATGTATTTATTTCTTCCCTTAGAGTAACATGATGTGATTATAACAGTTTATCAATATGAATCTATAAAGAAAAACTCTTATTCTTCAAATTTCTTTCTGATTGTTGATGATTTCATTATTCTATGTGAAATTTAAGATTATTTTATTCACTTATGAAATAAAGCCCTATAGGTAGTTTATAGGATTTGTAGAAAAAGAACATTTTTTCACATCAATTCTTCAGAGGGTAATTTTGACATTAGGTTTAGTTTCCTTTTCCTAATGCTCCCTGGAAAAAAACTCATACAAACTGGCCTACCAGGATATATCTTTATTTGAAGTATGAAATATAGTATAAATCTTTGAAATAATTCTAGCATTGTAACATTTATTCCTCTGTGTACACATAGAAAACCAAAGGTTAAGTTTCCATAGAAAACAAAAAGGAAACCATTTTATTTTATTATTCCTCTTACATCTCAAGAGAATAATTCTTCACAGAGTCTTGAGGTCAACAGTGGGGATGCAGAAGAAAATATCATATTTTCCTTATTTTCATAATTAATATTTAACATACTATATCATATCATATCTATCATCTATCTATCTATATCATAACTGGCATAATAATAGTATCTAATATCCTATGTTGTTTTTGGTCTAGCATGGTTTGCTATAAAGCAGATTTAACACTCCATTAGGTTATATTTCACCCTGAGAAACTTGGCCAACTATTATATGGTAGATCCTGTTATTCAGCATATCTACTCTGACCACAAAAAAAAATCCTCATTTTCTAATTTTCATTAGGGCTATGTATATTTCAGCATTTTGCAAACAGCCTTTACATTTAATAATATTTTGGATCTTTGATGAATATAGAATTCAATTGCAATGATTAATATCATTTCTGAATGGCGAACCTGTTTATCTGCTAAGGGCACTTGGATATTTATATCATCATTTACAAGTCATATAAAATTATAGAATTAAAAATTTCCCCACTATAGATTTACTGAATTGGGCTGGACGTTCCCCAATTATGAAAGGTTCCAGGTTTGACACTTTACAACCTTGAGTCACATTTTCACCCAACTGTGTGATACTAGGCAAGTTATAAAACCATGCTAAGCCTCAGGTTCTTTGTGTATAAAGTAATGCTAACCTGAGAGAACATTCAGGTAACTGCAAGGACTCGATAGGACTGAAAGATAGAATACAGTGCTTGGAACCCATGAGATTCTCAATATTATTACCTTTGTTATTAGTAGGAAATAGATAAGGCTTTATTCACAACCATTCTACCATATATCAACTTGTCTATTATTATTACTACTAATAAGAAAACACTCACCTATTCTTTATATGTAATTTGCTTTTATAAATCCAGTAACTGCTTCGTTCAAAATAAATATGAATATTCTTAGCACTAACTACAAGCCAAGTACCATCTTAAACACTAATATACACTTATATATGCATTAATATACACTTATATGTACAGTAATATGCACTTATATATAGGGGCAAAGTAAACAAGTGGGTTCCCTTCTCTGGTGAAATTGAAATTTTTAAAAATAAGTATAAACAACAAAGAAATATCAGAGTAATTATAGATTTTAAAAGTCGTTATAAAGGAAATAAACAGCATGATGTGACAGAGTAACAGTAATAGATAGCAGTTACACGCTTGAAAGTGTTCAACAGCTTAAAACTGTCAACGATGCATGTGCTGTTTTATTTCAAGTATGAAATAAGTGTTTTTTAAATTGGGAAATGTGAAAAATCCTTTAAAAGAGTTGATTAAATAATTCATAAGTAGCACATCAATTATTGAAATTGTATTTCAATTAACAAAATATTTTTGAATCTCTAGTATGTTCTGCTTACAGAGTATTAGTCCATTTTCTGTTGCTGCAACAAAATACCTAAGGTTGAGTAATGTGTAAAGAAAAGTGTTTTACTTAGCTCACATTTTTGAATGCTGAAAGTTCAATATCTTGCAGCCCCATTTGTTTGGCCTCTGATGAGAGCCCCCTTGGCAGTGTCACATCATGGTTGATAGCACTCTTAAGGAGCACATGCAAGAGGGGACCAGGGAGGGCTCAGGCCAGGCTCACCCCTTTGAATGAACTTGATCTCAAAAGAACTGACTCATTCCTCTACAAGGCCAACTGATCTTGCAAGGGCAGTGACCCAATGTCCTAATTGACTCCAACATGGGGTCAGGTTCCAACATCTGCCAACATCACCACACTGAGACCAGCACCCCAATATATGAACCCTTGGAGGATAAATCACATCCAAATCGTAGCAGCAAGTAAACTCCATGAGGTCCTACAAATGCAGTTTATAAAACTCAATCTATATCCTCAACACAAATAGCCATAACAATGTAATTGTCACTATATTTCAAATTTCCATCAATTTTTCTCTTCAACAAGTATCTACAACTGTCTTACACGTGTGGACTTTTAGGGAAAATGTGCTCAGAATTAAATAATAACACCCATACTCCCTTAAGGACCAAACCATTGAGTCCTTGGAGTAAAACTTCTTAAAATTCAATATCATGTCTTCTCTTTTTTCACATCTTTATGTCTTTCCAAATGTCATTTTTATTTCTTCTTTTGCACTATCAAGTGAAAATATTTGCTTGAGATCAATCTCATGGAAGATGCTGTGACTATACAGAACATTCTCTTTCACTTGGGGAGAAGAGTAGAGAAAATTGCCCTCATCAAGTTCAATAAAACATTCACTACCTATGTTAAATCTTCTCCTGACACATATTTCCTATTTTAATAGAAAATAAATCACTCATTTCTTTACCCAAACAAAGGCTCATACTTGTGTTTCCTTCTCTCCTGCCATTGCTCACATTCTTCTGTCCCTCATGTCTCCTGACATTCTCACGGCACCTGCCTTAGAACATGACCTGATCATCATTACCTAGGCAATAGCAGCAACTGCTTAACCACCCTCTCACATCATCAATTCATACTTTACACTCTACTGGAAAAAAATTTTACATGGTAAAATGTAATGTTACCCTATCCATTACCTTTATGAAAAAAAATCCAAATTCCTGTCTGCACTACCTCTGGCTGAACTGGTCCTTCTGCTCTACGATACACACACAGGTCATTAGCCATCATTGCAGAACATCCCAAGCTCCTTGACTTTTTCGTGGAATATTCTTGATTTCCTTTGACACCTGAAAACCCAGACCTCGAGATGAAATTTAAGCATTACTCCCAAGTAGAGCAGTAGCTGCATCCTTGGTGCTCACACATCGGGACAGTCATGTCTTAGTACTGTTCTCTGATTCTACCTCTAGACCAAAATGCCAAATGCCTAAGTTACCCGGGTATCTACTCTCATTGCTTTGTAGCCAGGAAAATTCCCTGACTCCTCAACCAGAGTGGAAGTCTATTTCAGTATGAAAATGAACACTCAAGCAATGCATATTTTGACCAAGAGGCTGAGAAACGTCTCTCAGCAAATCTTGCTACCAACTATTCAAACTAGCTTTCACCAACACTAGACACAGTGAAGAAAGAAACACTGAAATTGTTTGAGGCTAGCCTTCTAGACTGACTATGCCTTCAATATAGAGAAGTAGCCATTAGATGGTAATGCACAGTGACATGAGAATGACCTTTCCTAATACATTACAAATTCCTCCAATGGGGCTTCAATTAAAATTTTGTTTAAGAGTGTCAAATTGTTAAGTCAACAACAGGAGTCACTGTGTGCTTACTCCTCATGTGGGATCTGTCCTTAATGTGTTGTCCAATGTGAAGTAATGCTATAACTAGTGCTGAAACAGTATTTTACACTTTGTGTTTCTGTGTGGGTGCAAACTGATGAAATCTTTAGTTAATATATACTAAATCGATCTTCTGTATATAAAGATAATTGAAAATGAATCTTGATGTGAATGGAATGGGAGATGGGAGGGGTGCAAGGGGGAGAGAAATTATGGGGGGAGGGGAGCCATTGTAATCCATAAACTGTACTTTGGAAATTTATATTTACTAAATAAAAAAAACTAAAAGAAATTTTTGTTTAAAGAGATCAACTTCCTTCACCACATAACCATTTTTGAAAATTCAATAATAATAACACCATACTAACTTCCCCTCCATATGTGATCACAATCTGCATTTTTTTTATTCCCTTAAATATGAAAGGCAGCCAAGAACAAAAGTAAAAACATGTTTGCAAAGTTACTGGAGAATCATATTTGGTGGAATGTATGCTGAGTTATTGTCAAGGGATTGCCTCACTGGTCCATATTCAACTGACAGAATATCCTTTATGCTCTTTTTCATCACATTATCCTTAGGAGAAAATGAAAAAACTTAGAGGAGCACATTAAGTTTACATTTTCAGTCCACCATAAAGATTGTGGTAGTAATAAAAGATTTGCAAATGCAGAGAGTGAGGACAGTTTAACATGCCTATTATTGTCCAGAACTTGGATGTTCTTATCCAGGATCAATCCCAGAATATAAGCAATATAATCCCAAATGGTGAGAGAACAAAATGTTAAGTGCTGAGCAATTTGCTTTCTCTATTTTGTTTTTAAAAATCATCATTCACTATATATTTAATCTTCAATATTAATTCTATTTCAACTTTTATTTAATAAATATAAATTTCAAAAGTGCAACTTTTGGATTATAGCGGTTTTCTCCCCATAACCTCCCTCCCATCCATAAACCATCCCATCTCTACTCCCTCTCCCATCCCATTCTTCATTAAGATTCATTTTCAATTATCTTTATATACAGAAGATCAACTTAGTTTATACTAAGTAAAGATTTCAACCGTTTTCACCCACACAGACACACAAAGTATAAAGTACTGTTTGAGTAGTAGTTTTATCGTTAATTCGCATAGTACAACACATTAAGGGCAGAGATCCTACATGGGGAGTAAGTGCACAGTGACTCTCCTTGTTGATTTAACATTCAATATTTAACATTCAATATTCAATTTCTACCCATGCCTAAATTTTTAATCTTATAATCAACTTTTTTTTCATCTCTTTGTCCATCCAGAAACTGACACTAGTTTATTCAGAATATGTTGGTTTTGCATTTTTTAAATCAAAAATCTTTCCTCACAAAAAGGAAGAAAAAAAAGGACTGAAGCTTCTGCCAAATCTAAAATTTGCTACACTGGCTACTTCAGTCTGAAATGTCTATAAATAAGTCTTCTCTCTTTTTAATTGAAGTGAGGAGGGACAAGAACAAATAAATCAAATGATTTTGACCATGAACTGATAGTTTAAAAATACCGAGACACGTGTTGTCCCTAACAATGCCTGCTTCCCAAAGTCTAGCTGTAGACAAAAGCCTGCTGTATGACCATGCACTCCTCTGTGAGCCTGAAAAGCCCCCACTTGCACCAGGCTCAGAGTTAGCACCAGTGATAGTGCACACATTCAGTTTAAGATAAATGCTTTACTTCATTATCTTTCACTTATAGCAAAACCCAAAGTACATTTTTAAGGATAAAAGTTGATTATTTGGACCAGGTTAGAGTTGCAAAAAGTGGATTTTAATCAGGACCCTGAGAACCACTGTACTGCAGGAGAGGACTTCAGTGGATGGCAGAGTTCTATGTTGGTTGACGCCGTGGCTCACTAGGCTAATCCTCCGCCTTGTGGCGCCGGCACACCAGGTTCTAGTCCCGGACGGGGCACTGGATTCTGTCCCGGTTGCTCCTCTTCCAGTCCAGCTCTCTGCTGTGGCCCAGGAGTGCAGTGGTGGATGGCCCAACTGCTTGGGCCCTGCACTGGCATGGAAGACCAGGAGAAAGCACCTGGCTCCTGGCTTCAGATCAGCACAATGCGCCAGTCACAGCACACCGGCCGCAGTGGCCACTGGGTGGTGAACCAACGGAAAAGGAAGACCTTTCTCTCTGTCTCTCTCACTGTCCACTCTGCCTGTCCAAAAAAAAAAAAAAAAAAAAAAAAAAAGTTCTATGTTGCAAGTATTTAATGGGAGTTAGGTTTTCTGTCTCAAAAACACTCAGTTATATCAAAGGCTTTTATTAAACAAATTATATTGGCCACAAGGCATTTAGCCTAGTGTTTAAGACACTAGGCAACATGCCCACATCCTATTTCAGAGTACCCGAGTTCAATTCCTGGCTCTGGCTCCTTATCCAGCGTCTTGCTAATGTAGACCCTGGACTCCCGGCCTCTGCCCAGCCCAGCCTCAGCTACTGTAAGCATTTCAAGAATGAGCAGCATATGGGAGCTCTCCTTTTTGCCATTACACTCTTTTTCTTGCTCTGGCTCTGGCTCTCACTCTCCGTCTCACCCTCTCAAATAAACAAACTTAAAATTTTTTTCAGGTTGGGGCCAGCATGTAGCATAGCAGATAAAGCTGCCACCTGTGATACCTGCATCCCATATGAGCTCTGGTTCAAATCCCAGCTACTGCACTTCTAATCCAGCTCCTTGCTAATGAACCTGCTGTACCCGTGTGGGAGACTGGGATGAAGCTCCTTCAGCCAGGCCCAGCACTGGCCATTTTGGCAATTTGGGGAGTGAACCAGCAGATGGAAGACTTCTCTCTTTGGCTCTCCCTCTCTCTCTTTCTGTAATTCTGCCTTTCAAATAAACACATAAACCTTGAAAAGGAAAATAATTTTTTTTCAGGTTAAGCTTCATTGCAGCAATCATCAAGGACTAGTCATGTCAGATATTATGAAAGAATTTTAAAGAGGACAAGGACTGGAGACTGAAATAATTTATATTGGATTTTCATTCGAATTGCATTTATTTTAATCACATTTCATATATCTTGTTACTATGTCTCCTGTTTCATTTTTAATTCTTAATAACTCTCAAGATATTTTAATGTACAAATAACTGTCACACAATAATTGCTGAAATGAAAATTGTTGCAGAAAGGGGCTAAAATTGAGTATCTGAAATATCTGCATTTTAATACCAAGCATTGGGAATACAAATTAAATTAAAATTTTTAAAGATTAATTTTATTTATTTTAAAGGTAAAGTGACAAGAGACAGAAATAGCTATAGGGAGAGGCAGAGAGAGAGAGAAAGAGATCATCCATCTGCTGATTCACTTCCCAAATGGCTGGATGGGAAGCAGAGCATCCAGGACTCAAACCAGCACTCAAAGCAAATGTTGGTACATGCACCACATGCTGGCAGGATTACACTTTTTTTAATATTCTTTTAAAAATTGATGGCCAGCGCCACAGCTCAATAGGCTAATCCTCTACCTGTGTGCCGGCACACTGGGTTCTAGTCCCAGTCAGGGCGCCGGATTCTGTCCTGGTTGCCCTTCTTCCAGGCCAGCTCTCTGCTGTGGCCTGGGAGTGCAGTGGAGGATGGCCCAGGTTTTGGGGCCCTGTACCCGCATGGGAGACCAGGATAAGTACCTGCCTCCTTCCATCGGATCAGCGCGGTGTGCCGGCCACAGCGAGCCGGCCGCGGCCATTGGAGGGTGAACCAACAGTAAGGGAAGACCTTTCTCTCTGTCTCTCTCTCTCACTGTCCACTCTGCCTGTCAAAAAAAATTAAAAAATAAAATTTAAAAATTAAAAAAAAAATGAGAATGAGAGAGCACTCCTATCTACTGGTTCACTTCTCAAATGTCCGCAACAAGAAAGGCTGGGCAGGGTTGCAGCTGTGAGCCAGGAATCAATCCAGATGTCCCACCTGTATGCCAAGAATCAAATTATGTGATCTATAACATCTGTCTTCCAGGTTCCACATCAGTACCAGGCTGGAGTCAGAAGCCAGCCCTAGGTATGGAACCCAGGCATTCTGAAGTGGAAACCAGGTATCTTAAATGCTGGGCCAAACACCTGTCCCAGGATCAAATGTAAATGTTCTCACAACATTGTATTGGAGAATCTGCCATTTTAACTTGACCACATTTCTTTAAGTTATATTTTTAACACAAATTCCCCTTTAGTCACTATCAAAATAATTAATTTCTCATATTTATCTTTTTGGATGATCAGACTTAACAATATACATGTGTTACCTACCTGTCCAAAGCAGTTACTGATTTTAAAAAAATTATTTGAAATATAATATTCTATTGAAGGATTGAGGCAACAAAAAGTGTATCAATCTTTGTCACAATGAAGTATTTCCAGTTCACTATTTCAGTTAAAGCTGTTAGTGATACTGTGCACATCTGAAGTTTAAAAATGAGTTAATAAACTAAACAAAATTCTGGTATTAAAGATATTTGAGGTGATTCATATTGGATGCAATGTTCTCTGTATTATTACATTAGAGCTACAACTTGAGTGATTTAGAATGGTTTGCTCAATTTACCACTTCAATATTGAGAAAGAAAGCAAAACAAAATCTCCATCCCCCTTACTTCCTTGTTCCTTGGTACAATGCATGTGAGTTTACGTATTTAGATAGGGCTGGTTTTTAATGTACGCACTTCTTCAGCAAAATGAGCACAAATTACCCACCAGAAATTGTGGTAGATAGACTCTGGAACAACAAAGAAGAACCCATGGGAAAAACAGACAAAAACAATTTTGAAATGCATTGTCACTGCACACTTCACATGATAGAACCTCAATGGCTTTAGTGACCTTGTGGCACATGTGCCATTTCAATCAAGGAAAATACCACAATAATAGCAAAGTTACCTGACTCCATTAATTCCTTTGACTACCAGGGGTGGGAAACATCTGGCCCTTGGGTCATGTAAGGTCTGCAAAATCATTTGTCCTGGCCCAGCCAAGGCAACTGTAGGCAGGAGTCAAAATTCAATAAAGCTACAGCAGGCTAGTTTTTAAGTTTATAATTTTGTATGGCCTGTGAATGGTGTTAAAAATATCCAAATGGCCATTGGCAGAAAAATGGTTCTCCACCCCAACAGCAAACTTAAACCACAGATTTAAATATGCTTGCTAACCACTTCAGCACCTTCAAATCACCACTAGTCCATTGAGAGAACAAGCTGGGGGCGGGGGGAGGATAAGGTGGTGATGGAAAAGAAAGGAAGCTTATAACTTGAACTTATGACAATAGGCCAGACCAACTAACCTGAAGGCACTCAAGCAATGAGACATTTAGGAATCCTGGTAGGGATAAAATAATTGTTTGTACAGGAATGGTTGCTCTATAAGAAAATAAGGGAAAGTCTCAGATATATATGAATGATATGAAGCAGAAAATCTAACTTCAGAGTAAGAAAAACAAGTTGCTATTGGGAATATCCTGGTGGGAGGAGCTGATCTCAGCACTGAAGCATTCACTGCACGCAAGGCTAGGAATTGGAACAAAATGCCCCCAAAAAGCTATGACTCTCAATAAAGTAAAGATAATAAAAAATGAGTGAGTGAATAAGAAGTTGATCTATATAGAAAAGAGGGGACGGTGCTTGTGTCTCTCAGCTTAGGATGAGAGTCTAAAAAAATTACTCTCCTGAGATTTTGTAAACATAGGCCTGTCACAGTTCAGGTGGAGATAAGGAAATGACTACTCTGTGAAGAAAGCTGATGAAGCAATGACCAATAAAATGGCAATAATAACTTCCAATGAAGGATTAAGAACAAAGTGGAGATGCAGTATTGGAAAACAACATCATGTTCTTTTCAAAAGGAGTGTAGTGATACTAATTTGAGATTTTGAGTTTTAGGTTAAATTTTAAGTCTAACCATTTTTAAGTATTTTATTGTCATTTGCTTGAATGGCAGAATGGCATATTGATAGAGAGAGGGGGATAGGCAGCAAACAATCTCATCTACTGGTTCACTTCCCAGTTGCAACCGCCTGAGCTGGGTCAGGCTGATGCCAGGATCTCAAAATTCCATCTGTGTCTTCAACCTGGGTACCGGGGACCTAAGAACTTGAAACATCATCTGCTGCCTCCCTGGATGAATTAGCAGAAAGTTGGACTGGAAGCAGAGTATTCAGGATTTAAACCAGCATCCAACATGGGATGCAGGTGTCACAAACGTTAGCTTACCTAGGCGTACCACAATGCCCACTCCAAGTGTAACTGTTACAATTTAAAAAGAAATAATAACTAAAATATCCAACAGAAGGTAAGAAATGAAGAGAAAAAAGAATCACTTAATTTCACTTATTTGCAGATGAAAATAGAATGCAGATTCTAAACATAAAGTCAAACTCTATGAGGGTAGTAGTTATGAGCATACAAGATCAGAGGAGACCTGCAGGTTAATGGCCATTAAATTGTGTGGTGATTACACCAAGGTTTCTTCTAAAATCATACTTCATACCTCATAAGCATGCAGTAATATGTATAGAATATTTAACACAAGCAATTTTTGAAAGAATAAAAAATAGTGATGCACAGTGTAAAAAAAAAGAAAAACTAGACTAGAACAAAGGTAACAAACACCATATTTCACAAAGGAGAAAGGAATTTGAAAGAAGAAAATAATTCATTAAGGAAAATTCATATACCCCAAAATTGGTGCACTGAAAATTTTAATTAGAAAAGAAATATGTTTTTTAAAAATATAGAAGACAAAAATAAGTATCATTAGGAAAAAATCATAATTAAAGCTAAAGCAGAATAAAGAATGACACAAAAACTTTGCTTAATACATTTCAAAGCACAAATGAAGAGAAAATTTTTCTAGAAAACCTAAGATTTTATATTTATAGTCCAGAGGAAGCATTTTAACATCACAAAACCTCCCACAAAAGAAAATACTAGCCTTGCAAGATTTAAATATGAGTTCTGCCAAACATTGAAGGAATAGGTAATCTCAACTCTATTAACTTATTAACTGAAAATTAAGGAAAGCTCCTTCAATCATCCTATGAATTTTATATAATCTTGATAGCAAACCAGACAACTATAGGATGAGAAACAGAACAATCTCACCAAATAACAAGGATACAAGTGACCTAGATCCAATACTAGCAGATTAAACTCAATCTTTGATGTAACAGTAAGATATGGTAATCCAGTCGCATTCATTCCAGGAATGTAAACATGGTTTTTCATTAAAAGTATGATTAATGGAATTCACCATATTAATCAATTATAAAATTTTCAATAGGTTCAGAAAAAATATTTAAAACTCTGGCACTTATATGTTTAATCTTTAGAAAGTAATCATGAAAAGAGTAACTACCAAAACATGTATGTTTCCTAGTTAAACATTGGAAGCATTCTCTCTAAAGTAAGGGAAAAGATAAAGGGGCCACATTCACTCCTTTTATTCCCCATTGTACAGGAGATCCGACACAGCCTGAATAGATGGATCTATAAATGAAGGCATAAAGAATGGCATTTAAGCATATGGAAAGCAATGTACAAGGCATGTGTCGCTCCCCGTCTTCGTGGAGGAACGACACAGGACCCTGCGCTGTTCTTTCGTCTGCTCAGCCCTCCCCGGGTTTGCTGCTGGTTCTTCCCGGGTTGGCTACTGTCCCTTCCACCTCCGTGGAAGGGCGGTTCCCCCTGGCCACTTTCCCCACTTCCGCAGGGGAGCGGCACACCGCCGGCCGGCTCTCTCGGGGGCTGCACAGGTGTTCCTCTTAGATGTTCCCCTTAGACGTTCCTGGTGCATGCCGTCTCTCTTCTCCTTTATAGTCCTCCTCCGCCAATCCTAACTCGGCTGCCCACACGCCGAGTACGCTGCTCTCCTCCAATCAGGAGCAGCTCCTGCAGCTTGTCAAGTTGGTGAGAGGCAGCTGGGTAGAAGCTGTTGCCTCCTCTCCCAGCGCCATATTGTGGGAGAGCAGATGCATAGAATAAGTCTTAATTCCAGTAACTTAGTCTAGTCCGAGTTGCTCCCCACAGCATGGACATGTGAAAATTATAGAGCTATTTCAGTATGTTGGCATGTAAAACATGAGAAAAAAAAGAAGGTAATGTAGGCAAGATTCAGGTCTTACAGTGCTTTGCCTGGAGACTGAGTTTTATTTTATAGATCATGAAGAGTGAATTTCAAACTTTAGAATAATGGGTCCCAATTATTTCCAAGTGATCTCCAAGCTAACAATGTGGGGACTGTTGGAAAGGAAGAAAGATGATAAATAATATGTCTTATACTCTGGTAAATGAAACTAGATTTTTGTCTTCACCCAGATTCTCAGTGATCTCCACCACGCCAGGCACACAGAAGGCACTCAAGAACATCTTTAACATTGTGAACAAGAAAAGACATGAAAGAGAAGAAAGGGAGACTTTTAGAAAGTAAAACTCCGAGTTTTCAGGACTCGCTGGTCAACTGGGTGCAGCGGCTGATAGCCAAGTGTGAATCACAGCCTACGTTCTGCCTGGGTAACTGGTAGTCCCATAATAGAGAATGGAAATCCAGTCGGGGCATCGATTGGAGGCATACAAGAACGTTCCATTTTTGACAGTGCTTGTGGGCTCTCCAGCGGAAGAAGTCTCAGGCAAGTTGGAAATATGCCTCTGGAGAGAAAGGAAGAAGCCTGAGCTGACCATACACACTTGTAAATGCTCTGTGATTGCTTCACAGTCCCAGATCAGTGATTCTAGATGTAAGGAAGGATTAAATTCCCGGGTGTAAAGTAAAATTCTCTGGTTTGTTTTTTTTTTTTCCCAGGGAAAATGTTCCCCATTGCTCACAGGGAAATGTCAGCACATTGGAGTTTTTATTGTTTTAGGGAGTTTTGTTTTGCTCCCCTACTTGTTTGGTTTGAGTTTTAGCAAACTCAGCCACTGTCTGCCCTACCTCCTCCTCCCACCCCACCCCACACACACACCATAAACACGCACAAATACACACCAATACAGAATATTCTAAATAAAAAATGATTGTGGGAAGGAATCTAACAACACTGAGATTTGGCTGCTGCAGTATCAAAAGTCAGGGGAGCCCTAAGCCATGCTAGAGCACAATCCAGCCATCGGCTTGTGCACCTATGATGGGAAAACGCACAAAATCGGTATCAAACAAACTCATTTCAAATTTCCCAGCTGCTCCATCCAGTACTTTCATAGGTTTCCCTCAAATGTTGTGGAATCTACAAAAGCATTTGTAGCCATAGCACTTTGACAGATCCCTAACTTTCAAATTATTATTTTAAGTAAGAAAGTTAAAATAAAGAGTAAATATAAAGCTTATGTTCTATCTGAAACATATGAATTTCTCAAGGACTGTGGCATGAAAGCAAGATAATAGTGCATCCATGTAGAAATAAAGATGAACTTGAGGAAAACTTGATCACCCTAGAATGAGTGATCCAATGAGAGGATATTAAAATAAATGGAAAGTGTCTATTATAATAGAAAAAACTCAGCAATGATAACAAAAAAATCATAACAAAATAAGCTTCCCTTTTAATTCCTTTTGACATGAATGTTTTGAAGCACCCTAGTATGCTAGCTTACTTTTTCTTCTGTTTTTGTCTCTCATCTTGCTTTGCAAACATCATGTATCCAATTGAACTTCTATATGTTTCTCCATGTAAGATGATTCCAGGTTGGAGTATTTCTGCATTTCAACCACGGTAATTGCTAATCTGAATTGTAAGTGTCTGAAGACAGCCCCATGCTATATGACTGAGAAGTCAGCAAAGCCTGCTGGGCATCCCTCTTGCGCTTTGCTTAGATATTAAGCTAACATTATCTGATTATGTAAATCTATTTAACCAAAATTAATCATGGTGAATTATCAATCATTGTACACAAAATTGAGTTAATTAACACTGACATGCATTTGCTTAAAAATTTTAGGCGCCACTCGTGGGGGGCCCAAGTCCTTCTGATCTAGGCCCCCCAAAAAATTTTAAGTGTCATGTTAATTTTTCCAAAATTCTTTATAACAATAGTTGTATAACTTTTTTTCATTTTTTTCTCCGTTTTTTTTCTCTTTATTTAGTAGCTTGGGTTAAAATACAAGCAAAGAAATATTTTAGCATAACTATATACACACATGGGTGGGAAAATAAACATTTCACATGATTGAACTAGAATTCACAGTCCAAATAAACAGTGATGTACAAAGTTCATTGAGAGTTGTTTGTCACTGCCCATCTGAAAGGTCAGTGCTGCAGCAGAGGAGCTATCATCTAATGTTTGCTGATGCTGAATGGCATGCTGTGAGGACACAAAACCCTGCTTGTGAATACTTATATAGAGACTTCCAAGAAATTATCTTACTATTTAACATTCAAGCTGGTTTAAGGGACTAAGAAAGTAAAATATGAATATAAATATTGATAATGTGGGGATGAGGAAAGCTTAGCAAACACTCTACTATAAAATTAATCAGTAGTTACATTTTAGGGATGAGGTGAGGCAGGTGGCAGCAGGGATTGAAGATAAAAGAGAGTAAGTAGAAGATACCCATTGTAGGTTGTTGCAGAAGAAATGAGTTAGTTATCAAAGGAAAATAGAAAATATATTAATGATATTCAAAATACATTAGTATTCCAGCTTAAATTTTGAGTAAAATCTGAAGTTGTCCTAAGTCACTCAGAACATTCCTGGTATTTGACGATTAATCACTATGACGTGGAAGGGAGAGTTAAGTATAGAGACAGTGGAGTGATTTGATGATAGACAACTGCTACCTATCTTTGGTTTCTTGTCTACGTTTCACACAGAATATCATAGTAAGATTTTGGAGACAATGTGAATGGAAAACCACAAAGAAAAGCCACATTAATTAAGACTAGATATAAACTGAATGAAGAGATTAATAACTAAATAAGATGCTAGTGTATTATCTAAAGTGTGAAGAACTAAAACTGTTAACATTAATAAATACACATCCAATGCTATTTAATAGTCATTTTTCTTTTAAGTAGCAAAAAAAAAAAAAAAAGAACAATTTATGGTACCAGAGTCAGGAGTATTTCAATAGCCTCATATTTTGTCTCCCTTCTTGAGTAATCCACTGGTCCTTGAATTTGTTGAGAGTCTTTTATCCTGAGAGAGCACACCATTCCTCTACTTCAAAACTGCCGGCCACCACGTAAGTCAATGGCTCCAGATCCTTCCCATCCAGCCCCTGGCCCTTCTGAACAATTCCAGAAATCCCTCCCTCCTTCGTCGCCCTGATCCAGCCACCCTGTCCCTTACCAGTCCTCAAATATTCCACATGTTTTCCTGCTTGGGGACTGTATACTTAATAGTCTCTTATTCCAAACAATTCTTCCGCAGCTGTACTTAATGATTTTCAAGAAAGGCTTTATCTGCTCCCTCTGTTTACACCAATCCCTGCCTTTTATTTTCCCTTTTCCTGCTCAAATTTTCTTCGTAGCACATAAATCATATTTTATTTACTTCACCTAGATCATGGCCTATTACATTCTGGACCCTCAATTAGTATTTATATCAATGATATTCCACATCTTCAATGAATTATCAATAACTCACTTTTATGTAGTACTCATTAGGTATTAGGACTGTATAAGTACTTTTGTATATACCAACTCATTAAATCTTCATAATAACCCTTTGAATTAGTGTTGTATTTCACCCTTATTTTTTTTTTCCTGTGACCACACTGGCAAGTAGAGAACTAACCACATTTTATAGTAAAGAAAACTGAGGAACAGAGATTTTTGAGTATCCTGCTCAAGGTTACACAGCAGTAAGTGAAACATCTAGATTCTATCCAGGCAATCAAGCAGATAGCTCCATGCTTTTAAGCACTGAATTCTACCACCCCTACGTGAATGAATGCACCTGGTCAACTGACAAGGCCTGACACTTGTGCAATACCTGCTCCTAAAGAAGTGATCCCAAATGCTATAGAGAGGAAGCATAGGGTCCTTCTTATTTCACCACCAAAAAAAATTTTTTTGACTGATCAGTGAAAGTGCTAAATACCTTTATTTAATATTCAGGAAGGATCTAGCATCTAATGACACATCAGTCCCCGAATTCATGAAGCAGAGTTCCGTCCTCAAGATGCTTGCATTCAATGAGGTAAAATAGACAAATTCACACATAAATTAATGGGTTTGTGGTAGTTGCTTAATGGCAATGTGTCATAGCATAATTACAATCAATTCCACCTTAGGATAAGGCGATAGGGATAAGGGAAAGAGGATTAGTGTGAGGCCAGATGCAAGGAAGAACCTAAAATGCCTTGCAATTTTTGGAACATACTGAGTAAAACCCTGGTGAGAACATCACAAGGAAACCCGGGGTCACCATCAGAAGTTCCTTTGCTTTTGTGTGAAATTGGCTTCAAGGCAACTTGGAAAAACAAAACAACACTCAGAATGTGGTGTGTCCCCTCTCGGGGATCACCACGGAAGAAAAGGAAGTGCAGAGGGAGTTATAAGCCAATTATGATGATATAGGTCAAAGCAAACTATTTGACCTCATGAGCTTGGGAGGCCTGAAGTCATTTTGCTTTAGTAAATACTCCCCCAAAAAGTGACTTTTTTTCTTAAGCATTAAGCTTTGCTTTAGTCTTGCCCCTACCATACACACACAGGAAACTTCAATAATTCTTTGAAAAAAGATTCCAAAATTAGATGGCCCAGAATCATATTGTATAGGCCATTACTCTATATTTCATTCTAAATAAAACTCATTTTAAGTCAACTGCCAAATATGTTCAATTGGTTTTTAGCATCATGCTGAAACTTCATTATGCCATTAATTTCATAGAGTTCTCCAAACCAGGAAGAAAGATTGCAATGAATTAGTAAATCTCTATTGGTTTGATATGGTTTCCAAAATAGGATTTATATTTCCATAATTAAGATTTTTTTGTTCCATGCTTCTAGAAAACAAAATTTAATGATCATAATAATGTCTTGGTTTGTGTATCACTTCCTTTTAAAAATCTGCTCATTCACTTCAACTTTAATCCTCACAGAAACTTCATAGTTCTTGTGGCATAGGTAGATATTATTAGCTCTGTTTTCAGATAAGAAAACTTCGAATTAGAGGTCTTACAAATTGCACTCAAAAATTATTTTCCGAAGATAACTAATAACCAAAGTTATGTAGTTTTAATATAAAGTTTTTTTAGAAAATTTTTGTTCTATCATACTATTTGATTGTGACTCACTAGTGATCAGAATGATTTGCAGAGGTTTAAGTGACTTTTTCACCCACAAACGTGTGGAGACCAGCATCAGAATGCAAAATCGTGTCTTTCATTCTTCTGATTTTCTTTGGATCATGAGCCTAAGAGTTAGCACATTCACTAGCAATTCAAGACAATGCCAACACTGACATTTTAAACATTGAAATTTTATAGGATATGTGTATGTGATGATTTTAAAGTTAGTATTTAACTTCCTTAATTCAGGTGAATTCATTAATTCAGTTAAATCATCTAATACTACTCTGAACCAAATTTTATCTTTATTAACACCTAGAATTCTTATTTTTCTTAATCAGACTATTATAAGATTGAAGGAAATTAAAATTAAATTTGTATCTTATGGTACAAATATAATTGCATGCCCTTATAAATCTAAACACTTTCCTGGCGCCGTGGCTCACTAGGCTAATCCTCCGCCTTGTGGCGCCGGCACACCGGGTTCTAGTCCCGGTCGGGGCGCCAGATTCTGTCCCAGTTGCCTCTCTTCCAGGCCAGCTCTCTGCTGTGGCCAGGGAATGCAGTGGAGGATGGCCCAAGTCCTTGGGCCCTGCACCCCATGGAAGACCAGGATAAGTACCTGGCTCCTGCCTTTGGATCAGCGCGGTGCGCTGGCCACAGCGGGCTGGCCGTGGCGGCCATTGGAGGGTGAACCAACAGCAAAGGAAGACCTTTCTCTCTGCCTCTCTCTCTCACTGTCCACTCTGCCTGTCAAAAAAGAAAAAAAAATCTAAACACTTTCTACCATTTTATTGTACTGCAAGCAATGTTGTCCAACAAAGCCTTTACTGATTGCTTGAGCATGACTTTCCTCAGAATTCCTATTTTACGAAGTAAAATTATAAGCCATGTGTTCTTAGCTAATTGTTCCTTTTAAATACCTTCTCAGTCAGGATTTAAGCTATTTGAAAGCAAGGCCAATGTCACTGTTTTCATTAGACTTATTTATACACTCATATTAGTGACTGGACGCAGGCTTATACTTGCTGTGGTTTCTTGAATACTTGGCAACTGGAACTTCTTGGTAGATACAGAAGGGATCAGTTGATCAATGATACACTTATAAATTATCCATTTAGTAAAAATACAGTCATGCAGAGCTGGTATTTTGAAATAGCTTTCAAACTGCAAGAGTCATTTTATTTCATTGTAAAGTAATAAAATCACATTTCCTTAGCATAATGTGTGATTCAGACTTATTAGTAATTCAGATTAGTCTTGAATCTAATTAGTAGTTTTTTAAGGTTTTTATTTTTTTCTAACATATGTATAGTCAAATCTGAAGAGAGGTCTCTCCTTTATAAAAAAAATCATTTAAACTATTCTCTGCACATCACTGAACTCAGCATCTTGTAATTCTTATAACCATTATGGAGCATGCAATTGGCTTCTTTTATGAAGAATTGAAAACAGAGAGTTATCCTGTTCAAATAAAACCTTGAAACTCTGCAGCAAGTTCTGTCATTGCTTCCCATTTCACTTGATATCTTTATGTTGTGTGTTGTGGTGATTAGGTGGTTTGAAAACTTCCAAATCAGCATAAAGAAACTAGAACACTCTCTGTATGCTGTCAGAGACACTTATCATGCCTCTCTGATTTAAATTGTACACCCTGAGGGCAGAAATAGAGGTTTTGCTATCCTGAATAAAATATAACTCAGGCACCAAATAATATATAATGAAAGTAATAACAGCATTTCCTCAGCCCCTGTTAGTATTTGAAATAACATCAAGGAGATGGTGTCTTGGGAATATTTAATGTTCATTTCTCCTGAAATATATTGTGCTCTTTCCTTAGAACATTTTATGTACATTTTTGTTCAATTTTATAAAATACTACTAAAGTATTTCTAAAGTTAGAAACCACTTGGGAGATATGACCTTTAGGTAGATTGGTTTATTTGTCTTCCAAGTTATTTCTGCTTCTGTTTTATTTTCAAAGGGTTAGATAAAACAAGACAGGAAATACAAATGTGTATGTAGACGCCGACAGTCTTTCCCTGTCTCACACAACTGAAGACTTACCTTGGAAGAATGAAGTTCTGTTACTGTTAGTATACTTGTATAGCAAGTCAGCCCCAAGCATTCTCCTTGCTTTGCTCCTAGACCCTCTGGGAATGGAGCAGATCACAGTGGTGATGTCTCATGCTACAAAGAACCCCAGGCTAGAGATCCAGATGACTAAGAATTGAAATCATCTCAAAGTTCACTCTCTCACTGTGGTGGTGCCTGGGAAAGAATGGCTTCAATACTGTAACAGTCCACTAGAGTAATGTGGCCAACTTAGTGAGGATTGCTGGATCTTTGATCTGGCAACCCATGACTCCCGGAAGCAGAGTTCCTGAGAAAAAAATAAAATAAAATCTGCTTCTATGTTCATAAGCCAGTCCAAAAGGGACAAATACCATATGTTCTCCCTGATCGGTGACGACTGACTGAACACCAAGAGGGAAACCTGTTGGAGTGAGGTGGACACTATGGGAAACGGTGGCTTGATCAGCATAGCCCTGACTGTTAATGAACAACTTAATACATTATCCCTCTTAGTAGTTTTTTTATCTGTTCTACTTAATATGACTGGTTTAGTTCTGTAATTGATGCACAGTTATTCTTAAGTGTTGAAAATTAACTGAAATGTGATCCCTGTTGAACATGGGAGTGGGAATGGGAGAGGGAAGAGATGTATAATTTGGGACATGCTCAGGCTGACTTGCCCCAAGTGGTGGAGTTGGAAGCATACCAGGGGATTCCAATTCAATCCCATCGAGGTGGCATGTACCAATGCCATCTCACTGTTCCAGGTGATCAGTTTCAGTTCACAGTTGGTCATGGTGGAGGGACTGGGAGTCAAAGGGAGCACATAGACAAGTCTAGTATCTGCTAACGCTAACCAATGGAGTAAATAAAGGGGAGAGTGATCCAACATGGGAAGTGAGATACTCAGCAGACTCATAGAATGGCAGATGTCCTAAATAGCACTCTGGCCTCAGAATCAGCCCTAAAGGCATTCGGAGCTGGCTGAAAAGCTCATGAGAGTATTTCAGGCAGGGAAAGCCAAGACACTCTGGCAAAAGATCTCTGCGAGTGAGATCCCAGTGGAAAGAACAGGTCATCAAAGAAGGAGGTACCTTTCTCTGAAGGGAGGAGAGAACCTCCACTTTGACTATGACCTTGTCTAAACAAGATAAGAGTCGGAGAACTCAGAGGGCTTCCATAGCCTTGGAAACTCATGACTGCAGCATAGGGAGATTACTGATGCCATAGACAGGAGTGTCAATTGGTAAAGTCAACAACAGGAGTCACTGTGCACTTACTCCTCGTGTAGGATCTCTATCCTTAATGTGCTGTACATTGAGATTTAATGCTATAACGAGTACTCAAACAATATATTTCACTTTGTGTTTCTATGGGGGTGCAAACTGTTGAAATCCTTACTTAATGCATACTAAACTGATCCTCTGTAAAAAAAAAAAAAAAAAAAAAAAAAGAAATTATCAATTCCCAACTTGACTCTCACTGGAATTAAACATGACAATAGGTCTGCTCTGATTTCATCATCATTTAAAAAAAAATCATCTATTATTTTTCACTTTATGTTTCTGTGTGGGAGCAAACTGTTGAAATCCATACTTGATGTATACTAAGCTGATCTTCTGTATATTAAGATAATCGAAAATGAATCTTGATGTGAATGGAAGGGGAGAGGGAGTGGGAAAGGGGAGGGTTGTGGGTGGGAAGGACGGTATGGGGGGGAAGCCATTGTAATCCATAAGTCGTACTTTGGAAATTTATATTCATTAAATAAAAGTTTAAAAAAAATAAAATAAAAAATAAAAAAAAACTCTTACAATTCAAAAAAAAAAATCTGCTTAGTTTTTTACAACCAATACTCAGAATTCACTGAGCATCACTTGTGCTGTATTCTAGTAGTCAGAGATATTCAAGGAGAATACAAGTCTACCTCTTGATACAGGAATGGCAAGCTCACATTGTGGCCACAGAAGATACGGTTATGGCCGCCTTTGGGAAGTAAATTTTACCACAAAGGGTCTCTGTCTTTTATGCCTGTCTCCCTTCTCTGCGTGAGAAGGACTTGCTTAATGAAGGGGTCTTGCTTGCATGGATCACCTTTTTTATCTCCCCTATCAATTAGCACTTGCTATATTCAGTGTTCAACAAATGTTTATTGACTCTGAATTTGAATTAATCCCATTAGTCTTTTCAGTCAGACCAAGAAAACTTCCATTTAATGTCATAAGACTTGACAATTTTTGTGACATTATGAAAATGATAGTGATTATTAATGTTCCAGACATCTCAACTATGGGCATCAATTTGTACTGCACATGTGTATTAGCTTACTAAAAGACTGTATTGCTAGCACAGGTAGACATGAGACATGTTTATTGTTCACCATCTACAAAAGTGTACCCTTGAGGAACTTATTAATATTCACTGAGTTTCAATCTCCCCATCAGTGAAACGAAGAAATCTCAGCTAATTCCAAGGAACGGGAATGAGCACCTCAGCAAGCCTCCATTGGAAAAGTCATGTAAAAGATCGGAGACAAGTGCGGAATGAAAAAGGCTAACTAGGGATGCAGATAGAGGTCATGTTTTATAACTTGTCCACCATTAAGGCATCAAATATGCTCTCATAGAAGGTGTAAAAATTTTTTAAAAGACCAATATAAATATTCCATTAAGTACATCTACATCTACCCACCTTGCCAGTACAAAGAGACAAGAAAGCCTGCATGTAGTGGGAAAAAAAAAAAAAAAAAAAAAAAAAAACACATATATATTTAGTTCCAGATTTTGGTTGTGATTCCACTAAGGCTCCTGAGCTATAATTTTTCCACTATCCAGTGATATTAAATATGTCTTCTACCAGGCTAGGTATGCGGATTTTTAGGAGTATATCAAAGTGTTCTCTTAGGAGTAAAAATGTGACATGTGTCTCGGGATTTGTTTTCAGAAAACCTTGACATGGATGTAACAGTCTGATGATTTTCAAAGAGTAGGTTGGGGTTTCTGATTCTTTACAGTGAATTTGCCTTTTTAGGTCACAGCAACATTTTTCATAGATGCTTAATTTCTATAATGGGAACTTGAGATAGCTGGTGTAATTGACAGAAGAACATGCAGCCTGGTATCCCATCCCAGTCATATTTAGATGCAGCTGGCTTTGATGATTGTACTCACACCAATATTAAAAACCAAACTCAATCAGAGCTCAAAATGGATCCTTTTGGTGACTATTAGAAAGCACCCACGCAGTTTGAAATCATCACCTAATGAAAGAAAAAGGGATCCTGAATCTTAGGCTTATTACTGAACTGTCTCAGGTGTGTCTTAAAAGAGTTAAGGGTTTGCTCAAGAGGAATTGCCAGTGGCCACTTTCCAAAGAATAGTTTTCACACACACACACACACACACACAGCACACTGGAGGCTGCTTTTGCTCCAGATAAAGAATAGGGCACAACTCTACTGTGAATTTTCTTCTCCGTGTAGCAGCAAACATCCCAGCCAATATGCAAATTAATACTAAATTATCAAGCTAGCTTCAGTCAGCAGAAATACGAAGTTTAATTTCCTACTCATGAAATAAGAACATATCCAATAAAAATCAGTGTACACTCTGTCTTTTGCCATAGGAATTGCAATTTAAGCAAGCCACCTCTGCCTCCATTTTCAGCTCCACCAAACTTTCAGCCTGAGAGGCCTCCTGACACATCAGTATCTGACCTTTGTCTCTGTTTTCTGGGAGCTTTGTGCCACATACAGAGTCCATTTATGAAGATAACTTGGTTAGAGAATGAATGTACTTCAGATCCCTCTTCTCCCTCTCTCTCAAAATTGACCTTTAATGAAAAAGAAAGAGAGAATGAGAATCCAGTTCCTATTGGCTGGTTCACTCCTCACATGCCTGCAACTACCAGGGATAGACCAGGTGTAAACCAGGAGCCTGGAACTCAGTCCAGGTCTCCCATATGGGTGGCAGGGACACAAGTACTTGGGCTCTCCCCACCTGCCCCCCACAATCCACATTAGCAGGAAACTGGAATCAGAAGCGGAGCCAGGACTCAAACGCAGGCACTGCAAAATAGGATGTGCCGTCCCATGCAGTATCCCAATTGCTGCACCAAACCCCTGTCACCAAATTGACTTTTTGACCACCTGGCCATCTGCTCAGTCAGTAGCAGTTCATTCACTGTCTCCCAGTGTACATCAGAAAAACAAGGCAGAAAGGGGCTTTGGATGTTACAGTCCTAACTCAGGTTTCTAGCTGGAATTTATTTCTTTCCCTTGTGACCTAGGAGACAGGGACTTTCCCTGTTCTGCCTATCTAGGTGGAGATATAAATCAAAACAATGTGTCCTTTCTCCTCCCAAATTCTACTGTATCATTCCTTTTCTAGATCATCACATCCTGGACCCCAAGGAAGACTAAAGCCGTTCTCAACAGAAATATTTCAACAAGAAGCATAAACCTGCTGAGTTTGATGGAACGAAGACCACACCTCTAGGCTGGCCAATAAACTCCACTGAACCCCATAGGATCCTGCCTGAATATTTATTCCACATGTCCTTTCTCATTTTGTAGCTTCTTCCTTTCCTTCCCCTCCAACCTTCCAGCCCAAAGTCCTCTCTTGTCATGCACCACACTCTCCCCCAGGATGGTCTACATCCATCCCCCAAGGGCAAAATTGGGTCTTGCAAAGACATTTTCCCCTGAAGATGTTTTCCAGATGTCAAAAGCCCAAAAGTCCTTCCCTCCTCTCTGTAAGAATGAGCTGTGGGTTGGGTAAGAGGGCAGGAAAAATATGGTAATGTGCTTTCATCAGGCCATGGCTGATGTTCCTTTAAAGTATCTGAAATCAAATTCAGCTTGACACCATGGGGACTGATTTCCTCCAAAGAACATCTTTAGTCTTAAATTAAATTTGTTTTTTTTTCTTTTACTAATGATCTTGAACTTATTCTTTATGAAATAAAGCCTTGGCCTTGGCCTCATTATGTTCCTGTCCTTCCCTGAGTTGTATTTCAGAACGTATTTAAAGAATATATTTATTTCTGAGCCATCCAGATGAACAGTCCAAGCTCAGAAAAATTTTCTACCATCTACCAGGTGTCTTGCGTCTACTAGAAAAGTGAAACAGGAGAGTTGTTTGGAGAATTTCAAATACCTGAAGGAGTACTTCCAACTCTTCCCAGAGCCATATTAGCACAATAGGAGGGATAAGATTTTAAAGTCAGTTGTAGCTCTGCATTTTTCATTACACTTTACATTTCTCCTATTGGACTCCTACTTCTGCTAAAATGGCAAAAGTTTCATTTATCAGATGATCCTGCCCCACCCCTAAAATCATAGTAACTATAGAAACCCTTTTATTAGAAAAGACCCAGTATATTTTTATATGGCCTCCCAATGAAAGATTGGAGGAGGAGTTCCTAAGATAGATTGATACATAGATGATAGATATAGACAATAGATAGATGATATAGATAGATGATAGATTATAGATAGATGACAGATACATAATCACATATAATTAAATATTAAGAACATAACCACAGGTCTGCATTAATTCTGAATAGAAAGATCCCTTCTGCTAGGATTGAATGTATACAAAGGTGCAAATGAGGGAGAGAGAATGTTTTAAATGTATATATGTCAGAAGATTCTTCTGCCATTCCACTCAGATCACAGATCTAACATGAAGGAGAAGGCAAATGCAAAGCAAGGACCTGCTCTTTATTGAGTCCTTCCCGTAGGTGCCTGTGTCCTACCTGCTCTTTCAAGCAGCTTAAGGCATGCTCTCTAGGCTAACTTGGCTAATGTGTGGTCTTCCCCTAAGCTGATAGACTTCAATGGCTGGATGTGATGGACTTCTCTTTATTACTCATTCCAAAAATCTTGATCTTTGCAAAGTTTTCTGTGATTTTTTCCAATGTAAAATAAGTTTATGAATATATGAAAATTAGCTGAATTTTCTGTAGAAAGAATAGAAATGATTGGGGTCAGCACTGTGCCATAGCAGGTGATGCCACCGTCTGCAGTGTGGACATCCCATATGGGTGCCAGTTCAAGTCCCGGCTGCTCCACTTCCAATCCAGCTCATTGCTGTGGCCTGGGAAAGCAGTGAAAGACGTCCCAAGTCCTTGGACCCCTGCTCCCATGTGGGAGACCCAGAGGAAACTCCTGGCTCCTGGCTTCAGATCAGCCCAGCTCCGGCCATTGCAGCCATTTGGGAAGTGAACCAGCAGATGGAAGATTCTCTTTCTCTACCTCTGCTTCTACCTCTCTGTAATTCTGCCTTTCAAATAAATAAATAACTCTTTTAAAAAAATAGAAATGATGGCAATGCATTCAACAATGGGTCTATTGGAATGTGAGATTATAGATGGTCTTTTCTCTTTTAAATTTCTGAATCACATTTACATAAATATTTATTTCTTTGATAATATAAAAATACTGTTAAGACTGATTTCCTGGATAAATCTAAATGTTTGAAGTTTTGTTATATAAGATATTGCCTAACTTAGGTCAAAGTGATCAATAAGAGTTTTACAATAAAAGATTTCTTACTAAATTTTCTGGAAAAAAATGGACATTTTTCATGTTTGTATTACAAAGTGAAAACATTTAGTAAAAAAGCCACAATATTTCCTTAGTCTAATAATTTTATCCCTAATTCTCTTTTAACACATAGAAAAATCAGAACTGATTCTTAATTTTAAGGTTTTCTTTAGTTTAAGAAATTGAGACTACATTAAAATTAACTTGATGCACTGGGCTAAAATTGACTTTACTCTTATCAAAGTCATAATTCTAGATCATCGTTTTTGAAATAATAAATAAGAATAGAAAACAAATAGTTGCTACACACCTAGTATGAGCTAGGTTACTTGTCAGGTATCTACACACATTATTTTTTTTTATTTTTTTTTTATTTATTTGACAGACAGTGAGAGACAGACAGAAAGGTCTTCCTTCTGTTGGTTCACTCCCCAGATGGCCACCACAGCTGGAGCTACACCAATCCGAAACCAGGAGCCAGGTACTTCTTTCTGGTCTCTGACGTGGGTGCAGGCGCCCAAGCTCTTGGGCCATCCCCACTGCCTTCCCAGGCCACAGCAGAGAGCTGGACTGGAAGAGGAGCAACCGGGACTAGAACCGGCACCCATATGGGATGCTGGCACCGTGGGCAGAGGATTAACCGTGAGCCACGGCACCGCCCCCACAAATATTATTTTCTTTGATTTTACCAATACCTCCACAAAGTAGGTATTAGCTTGTTTTACAGTTGGACGCTTAGAAAGATTAATTTTACTAAGGTCACATAATCAGTTAAAAAGTAGTGACAAGACTCAAAACAGATTGTTTGGATTTCAAAGTCTTTCCTGGAAACCAAAATGAGAGTAAATACTATACAAATAGTCATCTATTTTGATATTAGTATAAAGATGAAACAGAGGTTACTTAATACTTATTTGCCTTAGTAATACCTTAGACTAAGCTCTTGTGGGAGAATACTAATTAATTATATGCATATCCTTTAGTGTTCAAATTTAATGGGTGCACTAATGATAAGAGTAACCAGTATTTTCTTTTTCACCATGTTTCCAGCACTGTTCTAGAAACTTCAAGTGAATTAACTCATATTATCTTCACAACACCATGAGATAAGTCCTATTATACATATATATATGTGTGTGTGTGTATATATATATATATATATATATATATATATATGGGAGATTGCAAAGACCCAAGACAGTTTTCAGATTATCAGATTAATGGGTCAGAAAACTGGAGCAGCTGTAAAACTGTGTTTACAAAGCAACTTAAATTTTATAGCAAAGATACTGCAAGGATTAGCATTAGCTACAAGGTTAACTGGGCCTTCCTTATCCTACTTTCAAGGATAAGGAAATACAACAGCTCAAGAGGAAAGTACAATCTATGTTCCTGAGGCATTTGATCACTAAAATATCACGCACATTTAAGAAAGAAAAACATGCTATAACCACATTTTCATTGTTGCTTCTTATTGACCATTAAATTTCTTTCTTCATGTCAGCAACATTTAATCTTTTGTCTTATACACTCTTCAAAAACAAATTAGCCTTCAAAGATGACCATGATTATTGCTCTGTTAAAACTCGTGAATGTTGCGAAATCAAATAATGCCGCTTTTGTCTTGTTCCTGAGGATAATTCAAGGAGTTCTTTTGCCACTTTACTTATGTTATTTAAACTTGCAAAGTACATTCATCTTTGTAATAAATTTATTCACAAGGTTTTAATTTGGATGGAAATAAAATCACATTTTGTAAATATAGTAAACACTATTTTTGGAATTCCAAAGTTGTTATATTTTGGGATTTAGGAAAATGGGTTTATCCATTTCTCTATTTTTTTAAAAAAGTTGTTTTATCAACCATTATTGCAGATTAAAAGCTTCTTTCCCCTCTGGTCACAAAGAGATGTCTTGATATTGAGTATTTGGTGACTATTTGAGATTTTTAGAATCCCCAACACATGGATTAGTGATAGCTCTTATAGGCATATCTTTTCAAAGTTTGTTAATATTAAATCTACAAACTTAATATTGGGGATAATGAAAATTAGTAGCAAATGGATCAGAGACTTCTAAAGATTTCAATAAATTACATACATTTTGTGGTTTCTGAAAATATTTTGAGAACTAGAAGGAAATAAATATTAAATATAATATAGTACATGATTGAAACATTTATAAAGCACATTATTGAAGGATCAAGGACATAAATTTAAAGAAATAAATGAATTATTTTCACATTTATATGAAAATATGATTGATTTTTCTTATATAAGACAGTCTTCTTAAGATGATTATCAGATATCAGTGTTCTTTTTTAAGGAAACGTGTAAAATATTAAACTATTATTATATATGGTAGCTACTAGCTGTTCAGAATTTGTATTCTGTGTTAGCAAGTATGAGTTTATTCTTTACATACACACAATTTTGTACTTTTGTCCTCTAGACCATCATTGGATTATTAGAGTGTCCAAATAAATTACCAAGGCAACATCATCAAATGGTAAGTAATGCCAGGGGAACATCTTGTGTGAATTAAAGAACAAGGTGTTAGGGCTTATTGCAGCAAACCAAGAAGGGCTCAGATGTTAGGATTAGCAGGGAAGCAATAGTCATGCAAAAATATTGACTATCTCAACAATACAGATGACTTTCCCATAAAGGACAATTTTTATCTATTTATGAAAAGATCTCTTTGTGTGATTTCTTCTTGAGAGAAGGAAATATTCATTCATTGACAATGATTAATAAATATTTACCATGATGTTTGTTGCTCATTTTCTTTCCTTCCCAATTCAAAATGAGAGCATTTTATCAGGCAGTTAATACTGACTGAAGTAAAGAATAATGAATTAATTATTTACACTTTAGTAATAATTTCTCTAATTGACATTTGCCTCACTCGGATGACAGAATCATTTAAAAATCCTCTTAAAAATATTTATTTTCACATTTCCAGACTAGAACTTCTGGACTGGGACACTCTAACAGGCTGGTACATCAACTATGGGATCAAGGTATACCAATATTACTATCATATCTGGGTTTAGGTCATCCTAGAAGTACTACTTCCAATGGGCCAAAACATAACAAAGGTGGGAAAACCCTATTTAAGAACCACATCTCCAACATTCAAAATAGTCAACACTAAAGGGGGTTGCATGGATAAATCATTTCAGCTCCCCAAGTAGTCCATGGAGTAAGAAGTGGTCCCTTATATACTGTGTTAAGCTTATAATTTTAAGGTAACTGTATTTCCACATGCAGATGTTAAAAAATGATTCACGATTTCATCATCATTTAAAAAAATCATCTATTATTTTTCACTTTATGTTTCTGTGTGGGAGCAAACTGTTGAAATCCATACTTAATGTATACTAAGCTGATCTTCTGTATATTAAGATAATCGAAAATGAATCTTGATGTGAATGGAAGGGGAGAGGGAGTGGGAAAGGGGAGGGTTGTGGGTGGGAGGGACGGTATGGGGGGGAAGCCATTGTAATCCATAAGTCGTACTTTGGAAATTTATATGCATTAAATAAAAGTTTAAAAAAAAAAGATTCAGAGACCCTATACATCCTTCACCTAGTTTTCTCACTGATAACATTTTTCAAAGTTGTAGTGCAGAGAAATACATGAAGTATTGACAATAATACCATCAGACAATATAGAGAGTAATTCCATCACACAAAGAATCCTCACACTGCCTCTTTATAGCAACACCTACCCACCATCAAAAAATATCCAATCTCTTGGGATTGCCTTTTTTACTCAGCATAATTCCCTGGAGATTTAGTACATTCTTTTTTATAGCTGAGTGATAGTCAATAGTATGAAGGTACCACATTTTGACCACTCACCCCTTGTAGGGCGTGTACATTTTTATTCAGCTTAAGAGCATTACAAATAAACTTCTATGAGTTTTTGAGTACAAGCTTGTTTTCAATTCATTATTTTTAAAATTTTGAATTAACACATTAACACATAAAACTTGCACATTATATGGAAGGCAGTGCAGTATGTCAACACACACACACAGCATAAACTGATCATATCAGGCAATTAGTCTTTCCTTGTCTTTTCTTTGTATTTAGAGCCTACCAGCTTCGTTCTTCCAATTATTTACAAGGAATATAATCTATTATCATTAGCGACAGTAGCCCCACTGCTCTACGGAACCCCAAAATCCATTACCTTTATCTGATTGCATTTTTGTATCCATTATCCAATTTAATCTCCCCCGTTCCTCCTCTCCTCATCATTTCCAGTATCAAGTAACCTTTATTTTAGGTTCATATTAATGAGATATATCATCAATATGAATACTTATATAAACTTTCACATATGAGAGAGAACACATAGTTTTAGTTTTTCTGTTTGATGGAATTCAGTTAGCATAATAATCTCCAGTTCCATCCATTTTACTGTAGTTATCAGAATTTCAGTCCCATTTATGTCTAGATAACATTCCATTGAGTCTGTATACTACAGTTTCTTTATCGATTCATCTGCTGATGGACACTTTGAAGATATATCTTGAACACTGAATAGTACAGCATGCAACACAAGAGTACAGGTATCTCTTACATGTGCTTATTTCATTTCCTGCAGAACAATGCCCATAAGTAGGATAGTTGGGGTCATATGGTAGAGCCATTTTTAATTTTCAGAAAAAATTTCAAATTGTTGCCCATAATAGTTGTATGGTTTTGTATTCCCCAGAAACAGTGTATTAAGATTTACTTTTCTCTACATCTTAATCATCATTTGCTAATTTTTTCTGTCTTTTTGTTAGTAGCATAATAGATGATATTTCATTGTGCTTTGGATTTGCATTTCCCCAATAGCTAGAGAAATTGAACATTTTTCATGTATTAATCATTTGCATTACTTCTGAGAAATGTGTATTTAGATCCTTTTCAGAAATTGTTTTACTGAATTGTGTTGCTCTTCTTGTTTTGAGTCCCTTGTATGTATATTCTTTTTATTTAAACTTTTATTTAATGAATATAAATTTCCAAAGTACAGCTTATGGATTACAATGGCTTCCTCCCCCCCATAACGTCCCTCCAACCCGCAACCCTCCCCTTCCCCTCTCCCTCCCCCCTTCCATTCACATCGATTCATTTTCAATTCTCTTTATATACAGAAGATCAATTTAGCAAATATTAAGTAAAGATTTCAACAGTTTGCACCCACATAGAAACACAAAGTGAAAAATACTGTTTGAGTACTAGTTATAGCATTAAATCACAATGTACAGCACATTAAGGACAGAGATCCTACATGAGGAGTAAGTGCACAGTGACTCCTGTTGTTGACTTAACAAATTGCCACTCTTGTTTATGGCATCAGTAATCACCCTAGGCTCTTGTCATGAGTCGCCACTCTGATCATATTTAGACAAGGTCGTAGTCAAAGTGTAAGTTCTCTCCTCCCTTAAGAGAAAGGTACCTCCTTATTTGATGACCTGTTCTTTTCACTGGGATCTCACTCACAGAGATCTTTCATGTAAGGTTTTATTTATTTATTTATTTATTTATTTATTTATTTTTTGCCAGAGTGTCTTGGCTTTCTATGCCTGTAATACTCTCATGGGCTTTTCAGCTAGATCCGCATGCCTTAAGGGCTGATTCTGAGGCCAGAGTGCTGTTTAGGACATCTTCCATTCTATGGGTCTTCTGTGTATCTCACTTCCCATGTTGGATCATTCTCTCCCTTTTTTATTCTATCAGCTAGTATTTGCAGACACTAGTCTCGTTTATGTGATCCCTTTGGCTCTTAGTCCTATCCTTATGATCAATTGTGAACAGAAATTGATCACCGGGACTAGTGAGATGGCATTGGTACATGCCACCTGGATGGGATTGAATTGGAATCCCCTGGTATGTTTCTAACTCCACCGTTTGAGGTAAGTCAGCTTGAGCATGTCCCGAATTGCACATCTCTTCCCTCTCTTACTCCCACTCTTATATTTAACAGTGATCACTTTTCAGTTAAGTTTCAACACTTGAGAATAACTGTGTATTGATTACAGTATTCAACCAAAAGTATTAAGTAGAACAAATAAAAAAAAATACTAAGAGGGATAACATATTAAGTTGCTCATCAACAGTCAGGGCAAGGGCTGATCAAGTCACCATTTCTCATAGTTTACCATATGTTCTCCCTGATCGGTGACAACTAACTGAGCACCAAAAAGGAAACCTGTTAAAGTGAAATGAACACTATGGGAAACGGTGACTTTATCAGCCCTTGCCCTGACTGTTGATGCTGTTTCCAATTTTGATTATTATGAATAATGCTGCCATAAATATTGCTGTACAAATTTTGGGGGAAGGCATAACTTCATTTCTCTTAGATATTTTCTTATCCTTAAGGTAAAAAGAGTTTCTGAGTCATATTATGACTCTATGTTTAACATTTTAATAAGCTCCAGACTATTTTCCAAAGTGGCTGTGCCATTTCTACTTTCCCATCAGAAGTATGTGAGGATTGTAATATCCCCAAATCTATACCAATCCTTGTTACTATCCTTTATGCTATAGTAATACTAGTAGCTGTGAAATTGTATTGCCATGGTGGTTTAGATATACATGCCCCTAATGATTAATGAGCCCAATGATCTCTTTATGTCATTACTAGCTGTTCACTGGAGTAGTGTCTTTTCAGTTCCATTTCTTATTTAGTAATCAGGCTATTTTTCTTTATATTATTTAAATGTACAAGTGTTTATACTTGTACTATATTGTACTGTACTATATTGAAATCCCTCATCAGTATATAATTTGCATGTATTTTCTCTGATTCTTTGGGTTGATTTCTTACTTTCTTGTTGGTATTCTTTGAAGGACAAAAGTTAAATTTTGCTGGAGTTCAATTTATCTGATTTTAATTTTATTGACTGTGCCTTTGATTTCACATCAAAGAAAATTTTCCCTAAACTTAAGTCACAAAAATTTACCCATATATTTTTCTAATATTTTATTTTTGACTTATAGCTGTTACATTTAGGAGGATAATTTTTAGTTGTTTTTGTGTATGATGTAAAGAAGGATGTAGAATCATTTTTTGCATGGGTTATCTAGTCCCAGTTTTTGAATGACTATTATTTCTCACACTTAATTGTCCTGGCAGCCTTGCTGAAACCCGTTCATCATAATGAGGTCTATTTATATGGCATATTATGTTGACTAATTTTTGTACATTGAACCAACCTTAAATTCCTGGGATAAATATAATGTGTAACATTTTTCACATGTTTTGGGACTCTTTTGGTTAGTACTTTTCTAGGAATTTTTGTCGCTATTTTAATGAGAGAATGGACAGTCATTTCCTGTCATGAGATTGATTTTTTTTTGGTCTGGTTTGCTACCCGGATAGTCCTGTACTCAGATGAATTTGAAAGTATTCTCTCCTCTCCTATTTTTGAAAGGATTTGTGAAAAGTCAGTAGCAATTCTCTTTTAAATGTTTGGTAGATTTTACCAGATAAGCATCTGATACTGTGCTTTTCCTTTTGGAAAATTTTACATCACTAATTCAATTATTCATTTGTTATAGTTCTACTCAGATGACCTCTTTTTCATCTCAAATCAATATTGGTACTTTTTACCTTTCTAAGAGTTCGCTGAAAAAAAAAAAAAAATATATATATATATATATATATATATATAATTTGATGGCCAAAAGTTTTTACAGTCTTTCTTTAAAGTTATTTTTATCTAGGAAGTTAACACCAATTTTCCCGTTTTTCCTCTCGTTTCCCTTCATCAGTTCAAATAAATGTTTGTTAACTTTGTTAAACTTCACAGATTCAATTTTTACCTTTTTTATTTTTCACTATTATTTTCCTGATATCTATGTCATCAATTTCTCTAGTCCTTCACTTGTTATACCCTTTCTTCTTCTTTGCATTTAATTTGCTTTTCTTTTCCTAGTAACTTAAGATGGAGGGTCAGGTTATTGAGATCATTCATCTTTTTTCAATAAAAGCTGTTTATACCTATAGATTTGCCTTCAGTATTTGCTTTTATTGCATCACATACATTTCAGTATATTCTGTCTTCCTTCTCATTCATGTGAAAGTGTTTTCTTTATTTATTCTTGGTTCATTGGTTACTTAGGAGTCTGTTGTTTTGCTCCCACATATTTGTAAATTTCCCATTGTTACTCATTTCTATATTTCATTGTGATGACAATTCATACTTGGTATTATCTTAATCTTTTTTAATTTATTGAAACATGTTCTGGCCTAGAATATGATCTATCCTGGAGAAAGCTCTATGTGAGCAGAAAGTTTATTCCGCTGATTTATGGTGAATTGTTCTTTCAAAGTCTGTAAGGGTAGTTTATTTACAGTGTTGTCTTAGTCATCTGTTTCCATTTCTAGCCTAGATTTTATGTTGTCCTTATTTATTTGAAAGGCAGAACTGAGAGAGAGAGAGAATTTGTTGTCTGTTAATTCACTCCCGAAATGCCCAACACAGCCAGGTCAAAACGAGAAGCCAGGAACTCCAGTTTGGTTTCCCATGTGGGTGGCAGGGACCTAAGTTCTTAAACCATCATCTGCTGCTTACCAGGGTGCATAGGCAGATGGATCAGAAGTGGAAGTCAGCCTTGATCCCAGGCACTCTTTTATGGGTTGTTAGAATCCACATTGAAGCTATCATTGGAAGTAGAGTATTGAAGTCTAACTTTTATGGTTCAATTATCTCTGTCTCCCTTCAATTTAGTCAACATTATTAGGTGCCTCTATGTTTATAATTGCTATATATTCTTGGTGAGTTAACATTTTTAGCATTAAGAAGTGCACAATAACATTTTTGTTTAAAGTTAATTTAATATTATCGTAGCTATGTCATGTTTTTATGATTGCTATTTACATGGTATATCTTCTTGTATTTTTAAAATTTTAGTTTCTGTCTCTGCAAACAAAGTGTCTCCTATAGACAGTACTTGATTTGGTATGAGTATGTATTCAGTCTGATAATCTCTAACTTTTGAGTAGAATAGTTGTTCTATTCATACTTCATGTTATTGAGATTTGGAACATACCTGTAATTTCAGTCTTACTTTTTTTTGAAATTTAAATTCTCCCTCTGTTTGACCTATACTGCTTTCTTTTACATTAAAGGAATCCTTTCTATAACAACATTCTAATTTCTCTGACTTTTCTGTCATAATTTTTTCTTATATTCATTCAAATGGTAGAGACAATGAGATGGATAGAGAGAGATATACATATATATACATATCTATCTAGATATCTAGATAGATGGAGATATATATATATATACATATACACAGAGAGAGAGAGAGAGAGATCTTGTCTGCTACTCAATCCACAAATACCCACAATGACTAGGACTAGGATGGGGAAAAATTGCCTAAAATTAAATTTTATGTAAAATTTTAATAACTTGCAGATTTCCCTAAAGTATTTGCATGTACCCTATGTCATATACAAATGTCACTAAGGACGGAAATTCAGTTTAGAGTATGAATTTAATTTTTAAACAAGGGCTTTTCATGGAACCGGTATTGTAATACAGCAGGTTAAGCAGTCACCTGCAATGCAGCCATCCCATATCAGAGCAATGGTAAAAATCCCAGCTACCCCGCTTCCAGTGCTAATTTACCTGAGAAAGCAGTGGATAATGGCCCAACTATTTGGGTCTCTATCTCATGTGGGATGCTTAGATGGAATTCCAGGCTCCTGGCTTCAAATTGACCCATCCCCAGTTGTTGCAGCCAGTTGTGGAGTGAACCATGGGATAAAAGATGTCTTTCTCTGTGTCTCTCCCCTTCTCTCTGTCACTCTGCATTTTAAATAGATGAAATAATTCTCACAAAAAAAGACTCTCTAGTCATCATGATGTCCAATATTATCCAACAAGTTTTCTCCAAGCCATTAGTCTACTCTGATCGAACTTTTCATACATATACCTTATCTTATTGACCACTAGTGGTGAGAACTCTAATTACTAGAATTTCTTTCTCTGGAGAGAGAAAAAAAGAGATCAAAAGAGAGATTTCATGTGCTGGCTCACTTCCCAAATGGCTGCAGTAGCCAAGGCTGGGCAAGGTCTGGCTGAATACAGGAGCCAGGAACTCCATCCAGGTTCCCACAAGGGTAGCAGGGCCCCAGTGTTGCTGTGGATTCATTTCTGAGAGAAGAGTGTGGAGGAGGCCAGAGGCAGAGAGTTACCACACAGACCCCGGGAGTTGGGTGAAAGCAGGCCTGAGGCAAGCAGCCTGCAGACTCGTTTATTTCAGTTGCTACAGCAGCTTATATAGCCAAGGCAGCCAATCTGGTCAAGGGGCGGTTTATGCCCTAGCAAATCACAACCTGTTGCTGGGCAGTTTCCAAAGCCATCCAATCACAGCCTGTTGACAGTCAGACTCTGTTGCCAGGCAGTTTCTGAAACTATCCAATCACAACCTGTTGTCAGTCAGGCTCTGTTGTCATGACATTTTCACTGTCAGCTCTCTCTCCCTAAGTCATCAACTGTTGTCTGTGAGACAGGGACCTGGAGTGTCAGGCTCTTGTCACTCACAGATGCACTATGTTTGGTAATCTGTGCAGGATTCTGAGAGGGGGGTATCTTTCCCATGTTTGAGCACTTAAGAGCAGCATGCCACGCCAACTCTAGCCAAAGGAAAGACATGCATAGCACTGCTGCCATAACAAAACAAATTCCTAGCACCTCAGGTGTTGATGGCATTCTGCAGGGGGTCCCCTACCTTAGACAGACAGTGGTGTATCAGACCGTACATATGTCCTGTGCTTAGTGGGGGACTTCCTTGATTTGTTAGGTCAAGGCCGTATGCCCACACAGTGTCTCCGGAGCTTCACCTCTCTCGAGTGAGGGAAGATGACGTGGTTCCGAATTCTGGGATGATCAGCAATGCCTAGTCAACCACCCCCCAAATACCCATGGGATGAACTTAGACGACCTCGAGGCAATAACCCATGCGAGGTCATCCCATCTGCACCCACATTTGTGGCAGTTCCCAGGCACCCCAGGCTTTCAGGGCAGCTACTAGACCCCATCCCACCCGCACGTTTGCCGTTAATGTCGGAGCAGATGCAGAATTCAGGCCCTGGATTCCAATGCCCATAAATGACCTTACTATGCTAAAAAAGGCTTCTCAAGAGTCAGGTCCTGACTCTCCCAACTTTGAACAGGTGCTCACACAATGGGCAGTGAACCTTCAAACTCATTTTGACTGGGTTACACTGCTTAAAGCATGTTTGTCAAGACCACAGTTCTTACAGTGGAAAGCCTCCTATGAGGAAGAGGCTAAAAACGTGGTGAGGAATAATGCTGCCTATGGAATTGCAGTAACCTTTGAAATGCTTATAGACCACATCACCTACATATATCCTCATGAACAGGCCCGCATTGGAGTAGTTGCCTATTTTGATCAGGTCAGAGATTTGGCACTTAGAGCCTTAAAAAATATAAATCCTCCTATTTATAATCAGCTCTTTAAAAACATAGTTCAAGGCCCAGGCGAATGGTTCCCCGATTTCCTTGCCAGAGTCTTGGAGGCAGTAGAGAAAAGATTGCCGCCTGGCCCCGATCAAGACAATTTGGTCGAACAATTAGCTTGGAAAGGTGCTACCAAAGAAGCAAAAGCTGCAATCGCCCCAGTCCGTAATGAAGACTTTTCTAAACGAATAGCAGCCACAAAGGAGGTAAACCCTGCTGATACACCCATACAAGCCCTAACTGCAGCCATTAACAAACTGAACACAAGGAAGACTAACAACCCTCCAATTTGTTGGGGATTTCAGGAAACAGGACACCTACGGCGAAACTGCCCAAATGCCGGCAGACGGGGCAAGCCCAAAAGGCTGTGTCCCAGATGTAAAAAAGGCTTTCATTGGGCACAGGATTGCAAGACCAACCCTTTAAATTCCCAGTAGGGCAGCCCTCAGCCCAGCAAGTAAGAGGGAGTCCCACCACCATTAACTGGTCGATGGCTATCTTCAATCTGAGGCCAAAATTGACCCTATACTTAGATGTCATTGCCTTTGTGGGTTTAATTGATACGGGGGCAGATGCCACTGTCTTAAAAGCTAGGGACGCAAGAAAAATGCAACACTGGAAGACAGTGCCTGGCCCGACCTCCAAGGCGTTGAAGGATTAAAATTGGCTGATCAGGTCATCACGCCTGTAACATGGCAAGATGACAATGGAGATACGGGAACCATCTTTCCTCTAATTGCTGAGGTTTACACAACCGAATGGGGGGGAGATGTGCTCTCACAAGTGCAAGTGGTCCTTACTACAGAGCACACCCCAGGAACTTGGGTTAGTATTTGCTGCCTTCTCACACACATTAGCTGGCTAAGAGCTGGACTGGTAGCAGAGCATTAAGCACTCAAACTGATGGTCTCTTGTAGAATGCCTGAATCACAAGCAGTGGCTTAACCTACAGTGCAACAATGCCACTACCCACCCCACCCCCAACACTGCAAGCAATTTTAAAGTTTCATCATATTCATTATTAGTTGTTTGTTTTACTGGATCATAAATTTAATCACCCATCCACTGCAAGTCTGCAGTTAAATTTAACTGAGGTTAACATTGTGGATTCTAGATGTCAGAATTTCACAAACCAGTATTTTTTGTTTGTTTTTCATAATAGGAAAGGAGATTGGCTACATAAGCTAAAGACCACTCTTACTTTGCCAAATAGTCTTTTTTTTTTTTTTTTTTGACAGGCAGAGTGGACAGTGAGAGAGAGAGACAGAGAGAAAGGTCTTCCGTTGCCATTGGTTCACCCTCCAATGGCCGCCGCGGCCGGCACACCGCACTGATCCGATGGCAGGAGCCAGGTGCTTCTCCTGGTCTCCCATGGGGTGCAGGGCCCAAGCACTTGGGCCATCCTCCACTGCACTCCCTGGCCACAGCAGAGAGCTGGCCTGGAAGAGGGGCAACCGGGACAGAATCCGGCGCCCCGACCGGGACTAGAACCCGATGTGCCGGCGCCGCTAGGCGGAGGATTAGCCTAGTGAGCCACGGCGCCGGCCCTCCAAATAGTCTTTAAAGAAAGATATCTGGAAAAGGAAAAGAAGGTGGTGGCTGATTACAAGGCTCCAGGGAAGCCTTCCCCGCAAGACACCAAAGAGAACATCTACACACACTAAGTCACCTTACCAGAAGATATAGAGGCCTGCTGAGAAACCACAGTGCCTCATCTTGTTAGAATCACTCTTCTCCCAGCTCCAAGAAACAGTCTGAAGACACATATCCCACTTGAGAGGGGGAGAGTGAACTGAAAAAAGCGCTAATCTCATTGCTAAAAAGGTTATTCAAACTGAACCCTTCATCCCCACTCCCAAACTTGTGGAGTGATTATTTGGAGTTCCAAAGCCAAGCAGCCTCTGCCAGAACACAAAACGCTAAGGAGCCAGGAGACTGAGCTTGGGATTGCACCTGGAAAGTCAGAGCTGATTAATCATCCATAGATATGACACTTGACAAATCCCAAAGGCCTTGAGGTCCTGGCTGTGTCACACACTGTGCGGCTAGACTTGCCTAGCACAAGCAGACACCTGCTCTAATTTTGGCATGTGTTACTGTTGGCTCCTGGTGGGCCAGAAGGACACTCCTGAGACTTTGTATAAACTTGCAACTGTGGAAACCTATTGTGAACAGCTTGGGGCCAGTCTGGGTGGCCAGTGGTCTACCTCTTTTAGTATCCTTCAATTTTGAGCAGATAGCAAGAGCCTTTCTTGGTAACGCCCAGTGCTGGCAGATTCTAATTATTTCCTTCCAGAGGCAAGTTCCCATGGATAAAAATCTTGGAATCTGTCCCAGTAGTAGAGACCTGTACCCTGGTGAGACAGACTTTGGAGCCTGTCACCCCCAATTTCATGCAGATCTGGTGTGCACTGTGGAGATTACACTGGACCTGATGACTGAAATTCAGCTGTAACCTACCTAGGATCTGTCTTAGTAGCTGAAGGGTTGTCTCTGTTACCCCTCCTACAAACTTGAGCAGACAGCAATAAATCACAAGACTGCTTTGGAACTCAGTGCCAGGCTGATAAATCCCATCGTTGCACAGATTATCACAGTCCTGCTCCTCAGGACAGTGGCTACAGAGCCTCTGTACCTGCGTCAGCACCCAGGAGAGTTCCCTGGTTACAGGTGAGCAGCCAATATCACCTGCGGCTGATAGGGGCAGCAGCAGGCAGGGAGTGCCCCTCAGCAGCAGACAGACCACAGCAAGGAGCTTTGGTCCTACTCTCAGGCTGTGCTCCTGGTGGTGGAGTGAGGGCTCTGGATATTATCCAGGATCATGGCATTCATGGACACAGGACAAGGAGTCTGAGCCTATCAAAGGCCCAGGAAGAGGTTTGTAGTCGTGCACTACCCCTTTCTAGGTAATTCCCCAATTCATACTGGGCAGTGCATGAGCTGCAGTTTGGGGGAAAATGAGTTTAAGGTGTATTGTGAGACTGAATCAGTGAAAATACAGCAATAGTGGAACCAGAGCAAACTGTGATGGAAGGCGCTATCTAGTGCTAAAATAACTGAAGTATCCACAGGCTCAGAAAAAAAAAATAAATAGGCTGCTAAGAATTTTTAGAACAGTCAAAAGTCAAGCCAGATTACTATAATAAAATTATTCAATGTGAAGACAATGGTGTACACCAGCAAGCATGCCAGAAACCAACTATCTAGGAATTTATATTTCCAAATACTTGGAAGAATGTTTCAAAATAGCTGTTTAAAGTAAGCTCAGAGAAATTCAATACTCCAACACAGCTCTGATAGAGGATGGAAGTAATTAAACAAAATCAAGCAGAAGTTTTTCAACTGAAAAATACACTTTCTGAAATTGAAAATGTGTCAGATTGCATCAGTGGCAGAAAAGATCAAACAAAAGAAAGAATCAGCTCAAAGGCAGCCTATTTGAAAATGCATAGTTGAAGGAGAAAGGGGAAAATAAAACAAGAGGAATGAAGAAAGCTTATGAGAAACATAGGATAGCATGAAAAGAGCAAATATTTAGGGCACTGGGATTCAAGAGGGACTTGGGAATTCCAAAGGGTACAATGCATTTTCTTTTTTTAAGATTTATTTTATTTATTTGAAAGAGTTACAGTGGGATGTCGAGCCAAAGAGAAAGAGAGAGAGAGAGAAGTCTTCCATCCACTGGTTCACTCCCCAAATAGCCTCAATGACCGGAGCTGGGCCAATCCGAAGCCAGGAGCCAAGAGATTCTTCCGGGTCTCCCACATGGATGCAGAGGCCCAAGGATTTGAGCCATCTTCCACTGCTTTCCCAGGCCACAGCAGAGAGCTGGATCAGAAGTGGAGCCCTTGGGACTAGAACCGGTGCCCATATGGGATGCCTGTGCTTCAGGCCAGGGCTTTAACCCACTGCGCCACAGCGCCGGCCCCTCAATGCATTTTCAAAGAGAGAATGACAGACAACTTCCCAAACATAAAGAAAGACACAGCTGTCCAGTACAGGCAGATTGAAGCTCTTTACTGAGATTCAACCCATCAAATCTACTTCAAGGAATATTATAACCAAGTTCTCCAAGGTTAAAGATAAAGTGAGGATTCTCAGATCTACGATAGAAAAGAAGCAAATTACACATAAAAGGGTTCCCAACAGAAACTTCTCAACAGAAACCTAACAGTCACAAGGAGTGAGAAGAGACTTTTATAGTAATAAGGAAAAAAAACTACCAGCCAAGAATATTGTAACCAGAAAACATAGCTTTCAGATATGAGGGAGAGATAAAAGACATTCCCAAACAAAAGAAGAATTTAACACCACAAGAACTATGCTACAAAACATGTTAACAATTCCTCAAACTGAAAGAAAGATGCTGTTGTATTAGAAGAAAATATTAGGATGTAAAAAACTCACTGGTAAGAGTATTACGCTAACAAATTCAGAATGCTCTAATATTGTAAGCATGGTTTATACACCATTTGTAACTTTACCATGAAGACTAAAAAAGTTATAATCACTACATTAAACATTAATACATTCAGAATATTGAAAGAGGTCAAATTTAATATCAAAAATTAAATATGGAGGCTGAAGATGTGGCACAGCAGGTTAAGGTGCCGCTTTCCAAGCTAGCATTCCTTATGAGTCCCAGATGCTCCATTTCTAATCTAGCTTCCTGCTAGTGTCTGGGATGGCAGCAGAAGATAACCCATGCTACACAACTGAGAGAACTGGATGGAGCTCCAGGCTCCTGGCTTGGGCCTAGCCCAGCCCTGGCTATTGTGGCCATTTGCAGATGGACCAATGGAAAGGTCTCTTTCTCTCTCTCTCCGTCTCTCCCTCTCTCCCTTTCTCCTTCTCTCCCTCTCTCTCTCTCTCCCTCTCTCTCTCTCTCTCTCTCTCCTTTTTATCTTTCTATGACTCTGACCTTCAAGTAAATAACTAAACCTTTCTTAAAGAAATTCAAAATGTGGGGAGAAGTGCAGCACAAATTTACTGTTCTTTATTAGTCTCTTTCCTTATTTTTTAAAGATTTTATTTATTTATTTGAGAGTTAGAGTTACAGACAGTGAGAGGGAGAGACAGAGAGAAAGGTCTTCCTTCTGTTGGTTCACCCCCCAAATGGCCACAATGGCAGAAGCTGCGCCGATCCAAAGCCAGGAGCCATGTGCTTCTTCCTGGTCTCCCACACAGGTGTATAGGCCCAAACACTTGGGCCATCTTCCTTCCACTGCTTTCCCAGGCCACAGCAGAGCACTGGATTGGAAGAGGAGCAGCCGGGACTAGAACCAGTGCCCACATGTAATGCAGGTTCCATGGGCAGAGGATTAACCTACTGTTCCATGGCGCCGGCCCCCTCTTTCCTTATTTTTATCATCCCTAAGTTATCATTTTAACATAGCTTGTCATAGCCAGAATAAAATTTTTGTAAGCCTCATGGTAATCACAAAGCAAGAAACTAAAACAGACTTACCAAAATAATAAACAAGGAATTGAAGTGTACCATTAGAGAAATATCACTTAACCACAAAGATAGGTTATAAAATGAGAAGAGAGAGAGAGAGAGAGAGAGAGAGAGGAAGGAAGGAAGGAAGGAAGGAAGGAAGGAAGGAAGGAAGGAAGGAAGGAAGGAAAAAAGGAAGAGTAAAAAAGACAATAGAAAAAAATCACAAAAGAATTATCAAAAATACAGTAGTAAGAACTCACTTATTACCTTAAAAGTCAATGAGCTGAATTATGCAATAATTAAAAGACATAGAAAGGCCTGCCCTGAGGCACAGTGGGTGGGGCTGTTGCCTGCAGTGCCAGCATCTCATATGGGTGCTAATTTGAGTCCCAGCTGCTCTACTTCCCATCTAGCTCTCTGCTATGATCTGAGAAAGCAATGGAAGATGGCCCAAGTCCTTGGGCCCCTGCACCTGAGTGGGAGACCTGGAAGAAGCTCCTGGCTCCAGCCTTCAGATTGTCTCAGCTCCGGCTATTGCAGTCATCTGGGGTGTGAACCAGTGGGTGGAAGACCTCTTTCTCTCTCTCTCTTGCTCTCGCTCTCTCTCGCTCTTTCTTTCTCTGCTTCTGCCTCTTCATAATGCTGCCTTTCAAGTAAATAAATAATCCTTAAAAAATACATAGAATGACTGAATGGATTATAAATAGGACCCAAATATATGCTGCTTATAAGGAATTCAATTGAATTTTAAGTACACACGTGACTGAAAGTGAACAGATGGAACAAGATGTTCCATGTGTTTTAAACCCCCTCCCCCCCCAAAAAACAGTATCAGTACACATACTTCTAACCAACAAAATAGATTTTAAATCAAAAAAAAGGAAAGAGAGATCAAGAAGGTCATTATATAATGATAAAGGGCTCAATTCAGCAAGAGAAAAATAACACTTAAGAATATATATGCACCTGATATTGGAGCATGCAAATACATAAAACAAATATTAATAGATCTGAAAGGAAAGATAGACTCCATTACAATAATATTAGGAAACTTTAATACCCCATTTTTAGAAAGGACATAACTTCCAGACAGAAAATCAACAAAGAAACCACAATTGAATTGCACCATAAATCAACTGGACCTAACAGACATCTACATAACTTTACACTTTGCATCCAACTACTGCAGAATACACAGACTTCTCAATAGCACATGGAACATTTTCCTTGGTAGATCATATGGTAGATAGGTCACCAAGAAATTCTCAACAAGCTTAAAAGAACACAACTCATGTCAAGTATATTTTCTGACCAAATGCAATAAAACTATAAATCAGACTTTAGAAACAATAAAAATCCATGGAAATATTATTTCCAAAACAATCAAAAAAGGAAATTTTAATGTGTCTTGAAATGAAAGAAAATGGAAACACAACATAGCAAAACCAATGAGATACAATAAAACTGGTATTAAGAGGGAAGTTTATATCAATCAATGCCTAAATAAAAATAAAAAAATCACTGCATCTCAGAGAACTAGAAAAACATAAAAATATCAAACCCAAATTGATATAAAGAAATAAAAAAAATCAGAGCACAACTAACTGATAAAGTAGAATCAAAAAACAATGAAAATGAAGACTGGATTCATTAAAAACACAAACAAAACTGATAAACTTTACCTAAACTACCAACGAAAAAAGAAAGAAGGTTCAAATACATAGAACCAAAGATGAAATGAAGAGATTACAACTGACACCACAGAACTAAAAGATTACTGCCGGCGCCGCTGCTCACTAGGCTAATCCTCCGCCTTGCGGCACCGGCACACCGGGTTCTAGTCCCAGTCGGGGCACCGGATTCTGTCCCGGTTGCCCCTCTTCCAGGCCAGCTCTCTGCTGTGGCCAGGGAGTGCAGTGGAGGATGGCCCAAGTTCTTGGGCCCTGCACCCCATGGAAGACCAGGAGAAGCACCTGGCTCCTGCCATCGGATCAGCGTGGTGCGCTGGCCGCGGCGGCCATTGGAGGGTGAACCAACGGCAAAGGAAGACCTTTCTCTCTGTCTCTCTCTCTCACTGTCCACTCTGCCTGTCAAAAAAAAAATCACTACAGATTATTATGAGCATTTATAAATCAACAAATTTCATTACCTAGAATAAAATAACTAATTTTTATAAACATACATCTTAGTGAGATTAAATAATGAGAAGGCAAAATACCTAAAGAGTCCAAAAACTACTAGCAAGTAGTAAATTAGCAATTACTAAATCAGTAATTGAAAAATCTCTTCCATCAAAGAAAAATCTAGGACTGAATGGCTTCACTGTCGAATTCTACCAAATTGTTAAAAGATAATTAACATCAATCCTTTTTTAAATATTTCTTTAAAATAGAAGAGGGGGTTGGGCGGCGCCATGGCTCACTTGGTTAATCCTCTGCCTGTGACGCCGGCATCCCATATGGGTGCTGGGTTCTAGTTCTGGTTGTTCCTCTTCCAGTCCAGCTCTCTGCTGTGGCCCCGGAGGGCAGCAGAAGATGGCCCAAGTGCTTGGGCCCCTGCACCCACATGGGACACCAGGAGGAAGCACCTGGCTCCTGGCTTCAGATCAGCGCAGTGCTGGCCATGGTGGCCATTTTTGGAGAGAACCAATGGAATGAAGACCTTTCTCTCTGTCTCTCTCTCTCACTGTCTAACTCTGCCTGTCAAATAAAAAAAATTAAAAAAAATAAGAAAAAAAAACAGAATGTAGGGAATCCACTCAAACTCATACTACAAGGTCAGGATAACTTTGATATCAAAATCAGTGAAGGACACAACAGAAAAACAAAGTTACAGGTCAATACCCTTGATGAATATACATGCAAAAATCCTCAACAAACTACTAGACAATGAATTCAATAGCACATTGAAAAGATCATTTTCCATAATCAAGTGGGATTTATCCAAGGGATGAAAAGATAGTTTAACATATGCAAATCAATAAAAGTCATTCACAACATTGACAGAATGAAAAACAAAAATCAAGGCTGGTGCTGTGGCACAGTGGGTTAAGCAGTGGCCTGCAATGCTGTCATCTTATATGGGCTTGGTTTCAACTCCCAGCTGCTCCACTTCTGATCCAGCTCTCCACTAATGCACCTATGAATGTAGTAGAAGATGGCCCAAATCCCTGGGACCCTGCACCTATGTAGGAGACCCAGAAGTTCCTGGATTTTGGCTTTGGTCTGGCCCAGTTCTGGTCATTGCAGCGAATTGAGGATTGAACCAATGGAAAGAATATCTGTCTCTCTGTCTCACTTTCTCTGTGTCTGTACCTCTACCTTTTAAATAAATAAATACAATTTTTAAAAAAATAAAAACAAAAATCATGATACTCTGTATAGATGCAGACAAAGCACTGGATAACATTTAACACAAGTTCACAATAAAAAAAGAAAGAAAGAAAAAGAAACGTTGACAGATTAGGAATCGAAGGTACTTACCTCAATGCAATGAATCCCATGTATAACAAGACAACAGCTATTATCCTAAGAAACAGAGAAAAGTTGGAGGCTCTCTCCAAGACCTGAAACAAGACAAAGATGCCCATTTTCACTAGTTTCATTCATCATAGTACTGGGGGTCCAGACTACAGCAGTTACACAAAAGAGAAAAATAAAGGACATCCAAATTGGAAAGGAAGAAGTCAAATTGGCAATGTTTGTAAAAGATGTGTTGTATAAAGAAAGCCCAAAGGACTCCATCAAAAAGCTGAATAAACAAATTCTGTTAAGTTGCAGAACACAAAATTAACCTACAAAAATCAATAGCATTGTCATATACCAATAGTGAATCATCTGAAACAGAAATTGAGAAAGCAATTCTATTTTCAATAGCTATAAAAAATTTTAAAAAGAAGTGAAAGAGTTCTACAATGAAAACTCTAAATTATTGATGAAAGAAAATTAAGATGAAACAAAGAAATGAACAAGCATTCCATGTTCATGGATTGCAAGCATCAATATCATTAAAATATACATATACCCCAAGTATTCACAGACTCAATGTAATGTGTGTAAAAGTTCCAATGACTTTTTCACAGAACTAGAAAAAAAAAAACCCACCTTGAAGAGCCAAAGCAGTCATGAGGGGGGAAAAAAGCATGATGCATTACACTACCTAACTATAAAATATATTACAAAGCCACAGTAATTAAAACAGCATGGTATTTCCATAAAAACAGAGCAGTAGACCAGTTGAACAGAACAGAGATCCTGGAAGTAAACCAAAGCATTTACCACCAATTAAACTTTGACAAAGGTGATGCTAATTTTCATTGAAAAAAAAGGGCAATCTTTTCAATAAATGGTGCTTTGAAAAATGGAAACCAACATACAAAAAAGTGAAATTAGACCCTTATTTCTCGCCATATACAAAATTCAACTCAACATGGATTTAAGATCCAAATATGAGATCTGAAACATTGAGAATATTAGGTGCAAACATAGGGAAAACACTTCACATATTGAAGTGAGCAAGGATTTTCTAGATCGGACCCTCAAACCTAAAGAAATAATATACAAAATAGAAAAATTGGATTTCTTCAAACTAACAAGATTTTGGTCAGTAAATAATAAAGTAAAAAAAGAATTACAGAATTAGAGAAGTATTTGCAAACTGTACATTAGGCAAAGGATTAATATCCTGGATATATTATACTTCAAGCAACTTGATAGCAAAATAATAATAATAATAGTAATAATGCAGACATTTCTGAAAAGAAGACAAACAATTGGTTAACAGGAATATGAAAAGATGTTCAACATTATGATTAATCATAAGGGAAATAGGAATCACTATTACAATAAGATATCACTCTACTCCAATAAGGTTGGCTGTTACCAAAAATACAAAAAATAACAAGTGTTGGCAAGGATGTGAAGAAAAGTAAACCCCTTCACATTATTGATGGGAATGCAAATAATGCAACCAGTGTGTAAAAGAGAATAGAGGTTCCTCAAAAACTAAAAACAGCTACCATATGATCCAGCAATCCACTCTGGGTTATAAATCCAAGGGAAATCACAGACATCTGTCAAGGAGACATCTGGTCCCCATGTTTACTGCAGCACTATTCACAGTAGCCAAGAAATGGAAACAACCTAAGTGCTCATACACCAATAAACAAATAAAGAAAATACGGTACATATACAGAATGAAATATTACTGAGCTATAAAAAAATGAAATCTTGTAATTTGCAGCAACAAGGGTGAGACTGTAGTCAGCCAAGCACAGAAAGACAAATTTCACATGATCTCACTCATATTTGGAGTCTAAAAAATAGGTGATCTTGGGGGCCGGCACTGTGGCACTGCAGGTTAAATCCCTGGTCTGCAGTGCTGGTATCCCATATGGCCACCGGTTCTGATCCCGGATGCTCCACTTCTGATCCAGCTCTCTCCTATAGCCTAGGAAAGCAGTAGAGGATGTCCCAAATCCTTGGGCTCCTGCACCTGCGTAAGAGACCCAGAGAAAGCTCCTGGCTCCTGGCTTCAGATCAGCACAGCTCCATCTGTTGTGGCCATCTGGGAAGAGAGCCAGCAGATGGAAGGCCTTTCTCTCTCTGCCTCTGTCTCTCTGTAACTCTGCCTTTCAAATAAATAAAATAAATATTTTTTAAAAAATAGGCCGGCACAGTGGTGCAACGGGTTAACTCCCTGGCCTGAAGCGCCAGCATCCCAATGGGTGCCAGTTCAAGATCCGGCTGCTTCACTTCCAATCCAGCTCTCTGCTGTGGCCTGGGAAAGCAGCAGAAGATGGCCGAAGTCCTTGGGTCCCTGCACCGACGTGGGAGACCCAGAGAAAGCTCCTGGATTCTGGCTTCGGATCGGCGTAACTCCGGCCATTGCAGCCAGTTGGGGAGTGAACCATCAGATGGAAGACCTCTCTCTGCCTCTCCTCTCCATGTGTAACTCTGACTTTCCAATAAATAAATAAATCTTTAAAAAAAATAAAAAATAGGTGATCTCAAAAAATTTAAAAATAAAACAGTGGTTACCTGAGGCTAGGGAGGGAAGAAAGGGGGGAAGGGATGAGAAAACCTGATTTATGGGCTTGTGGTTATAGCTAGATAGAAGGAAGAAATTCTGGACTTCTATTGCACAGTAGAGTGACTATTGAAAATGTTAATGTACTGTGTATTTCCCCATTAAAAAATAAAACAGAATATAGGATTTTGAATCCTTTACTAAGTTACATGTTATGGACTAATCTCCATGGCATACGAATCTTTGGTAAATTCCTGTCCACAATTCATAGGAAGAAAATGGGCAGGTGGTAAAACTCAGGAATGTTGAGAAACCACTCAAATCATAATGTGATACTGTAGAATTAAGTGGATGTCATTGTCTATGGAAATGTTTCAAGTGTCTCAACTAATGCATGCACTACCTGGCATTAACTTTTTTCAGTTTAATGAATAATGTGAATCTTAGGATCATCATTCACTCTTGATAATTACTTAATATAGTCATAAGTACACAAGTTTGTTATTAGTGTATTCAATATATATATAATAAAGGGGCAAAAGGAAAATGACAAAAAGAAGAATTTCGTTAATATCAGATTGCTTGACACACTCTAAATCTTTCTTCGGTATGCATAGCACATAGGAAAAGCTGTTTTCCACACTTTTCTCTTAACATAGGCTGCTACTTAGAAACATGCTATAGGCAGAGATGTTTTTATTTTGTTTCCAAATAACCATCCACTTGATAAATGGTCTCCTGAGTCCAAGAAATGGATTTATGATCTTCATATCAGTATCCAAGAATGGAAACTAATTAATGTCAAGTATATTACACTTAAAAGAATCTTGCTCTCTTTATTTCATTTTTTTTCTTTCATTTTTTGTTGCAATTTTTAGTTACAACTTCCAGAAAGGGGCCAAAGTTCAAACAGTGAGTAAGAAATTAAATTTCTATTTGTTTTAAATATGTCAAAATAAGTGATTAAAAACATTAATCTTATTTATGAATTAAGTCAAAAAGAACATTTTAAATGCCTGCATAGGCTCTCAAGAGTGAGATGTATCACATTAGTCACACAAAATCATCAACCTTTTTGAATTGGAAGAGAAATTAAAAATCCTATCTAAATATCAATAGCATAAATGACAGGAGAACATTTGAACAAATACATCTAGTATTTTACACAGTTATCTGAGGCTATGTTATCCCAAAATTCATCCACTACGCAGCCTTTCAAAAGGTGAATCACAAAGATTACAGATATAAAATTTTAGAAAAGATAGTGACATAAAAATAGAAATTTTGTCATTTATTATGAGACATAGTATGTTTTTAATGTTTTCTAGCTATAGTCAGAAAAAATATGAAGGTATTTTAAAAGTTATAGGAAAATTGAATTAAAAGATAAGTTTATTGTGGTACAAAAATTTAAAATGCGTGCATATAATGAATCTTCAAAAGAGTTTATAGAAAATACTATGATAAGACCACAATGCATGGGTTTCACATTTTTTGGAGCACAATAAACAACTTCCAATTCCATTTTCCACAAAACTTTTGTAGTCCATCAAGATAAAAGGTCAAGTTAATCATCTTTCTGGCAAAAATCAGTCACCAGTTATATTATTGAATGAGATACAATATCCAGTTTAAAGCAGATAATGCTTTACATTTCAAGCTCAACCCAGGGCAATGTATCAAATATAATTAGTTTTATTTTACAGATGAGAAAACTAGATACTAATAACTAAGTATCATATGAAATTCACAGATTTTTTGAGGCAATTCACTTTTTCATTCTTATGTATTTGGTTTATTTGCATTTCACAAAATAATATTTTAAAGTTATATCCATATGGTACAGCTGGATTCCTATTCTGGCTTCAAGTGTAGGTCATTTTTACCATACCCTTCAGTCTCCCATTACAGTGTCACTTTTATAGAACAAACCAGATAGCCTAGTTGTCCAAGTTTTACCACCAACCTCTTCAGTTGAATAAAATTTCATTCCAACTAATGTGAGCTATATAAAAAAAAAAAACTGGGAAAATCCACAATATTCGAAGTGAAGAGATATTTATTCCAATCCTTTAACCAATATCCATTAGATTAAAAATTTCAGAAAAAAAATTGCAGTTTTCTGAAATTTGCCTTTCTCTTTTGTAAAGTGGAGTTAACAATAACAATATTTCTACCTCAGTGATGTTTTAAGGTACAGAACTATATATACTAGATTTCTGTACATGTTGTAAAATGATAATGTATCAAATTTAATTATTTATCTTATTCAGAGAATTTCTCTAACCATGAAGAGGAAACATGCAAAATTTTAGTAGCATGAGTACCAAAATCCTGGTTCAGATAAACCCAATAATCTGTAATTCTAATTATACTACAGCCTCTATTTTATATTACAGTGAGTAATTTAGGTCTACTTGATAAATATTTGTCATCAAGAAAATGTAAAGGACAATAGTCCTATCTGCAGAGTAGCTGAAGAGTCAACAACTATTTGTGACCATTTATTACATGCAGCACAGTGGCTTCAAAATGGGACAAGATTACATAGGTAGCATTCTGAGTTTGTGAAGTTAAAAAATATTAGCTTTTTAGATTGGATAAAACCAAAACACTGCCTAATTCTAAAACAATGTGAATAGTGCTAAAATTAATAGAAGGGATGTAAGATTCTTCATTTGCAATTTTGAATCTGTCTGCATTTTATATTCCTATCCTAAATAATTCTATCTGAGTCTTCAGAGGCCATGATCTCTGTAGTTGCTACTTAATGGCTCCTAAATAAATCCAGTGCATACAAACTAATGTAGAATTAATTAAAGAAATAATCTAAAAAGAAGTTAGTCTTTTTATCATGATGGACAATAATTGACAAGAAAAGCAAATTTCTTGGAGTTCAGCATCATCAGACTTCTGCTGATTCTTTCTACCTTCCACTCATTGTGAATCCTGTAGACCACACCTGTGGTATCTCAGAGGCAACAACTCTCTGGAGCATTTATGTCTCTGGGGCTGCAAAATAACCTTAAAACCAGAAAGGACATTCTCAAAAGAGCTAGAAGTTCCTGTAGTTTTGTTGTTGTTGTTTTTAAGGCTTTATACAGTAATCACCATCTTACAAGCACACAACAAAAGCTAGAATACTCTGAAATGCAAACATCCATTCAGATCTGGGTGATTTCCCGAGCAAGTTTGCAATGGTCTTCCATCATATACAAAGGTCAGAAAAATAAAGACTTAAAATGTGAATGTTTTTATTCAATTAGGATACCATTTGACCACAACTGCTCTGTCTGCATGAGAAAATTAAAGAAATAAATCAGGATTCTTTCTCTTAATGCTTGATTTCATTGACCAGCTCTTGGCAACATGACTCAAGGCCCAGAGTGAATTTCACTTTTGGGCAGCTTCATTTATCATGAGTCGAGTCCAAAGACAAGTACTGCTGCCATTAGGTCTTAACATAAAAAAATAAGTAGCTAGTCCAATGTAAGTTATTCATTTTAATGTGTGAAGAGAGGAAAAATATAATTGTGAACTCCATTTTTTTAATGAGTAATAAAATGTCTGGCAGGTAAATATTGCAGGTAGTAAAACTAGGGTATTTCCAAACATATACTCAATAATTCATTACCAGCATTTCTGATACATTATGCTGGTCTCTGTTACACACCAAATCCATGTTCCCTGGTGAAAATGAAAACAATATAGCTAACACTGGAGTCCAAAATTCATTATTTTTAATTCTTCTTTGAAAGCTAGTATTTGGGAGCTACTCATTCTTCTGCAATACTGAATGCCTATTCTGTGTTAGGCATTGTGTAGGGTGCTAGAAATGTCAACATGAACAAGACAAAACGATGTCCTCATGACAGTACAGACTATTGAGAAGGCCAAAGTCAGCACTCAACCCGTAACATCAACAATAATGCAGTGGCACGGGAAGTGAAATATATAAAATATATTTATAAAAATATATAAAATATTTTTTTCCTATAGCCCTGGTCATGTGTGTGGCTCAGTGTCTCTGATCAACAGTTCTGTCTCTCACAAGCTGTCAAAGATTGTAGTGAAGACTGAATGCTTACATTGGGATCTGAATGCTTTTTGGGTCCAGAACCTCCACTTACTACGTGACTTGAGGCAATAATATCCACTTTCGAGACTCAGTGTGTATCTTAAAATGAGCCATGAATAATAACTTTTTACTGGGTCACTGTAAGAGTGAAATGAGAAAACATATAATAAACTACATTGCGAGAGAATAGGGTAGATTGTAAACTGATATACAAATATTATTTGTTGTGGTTTGTTGTTATTAATGAATCCTCTGGGCCAAATAAACCCTTGAAAATAAAGTAAGCCATTTTAAGGGGGAAAAAAGCCATAAATCTCATAAAACAGAACTTCCTGCTTGCCTTCCCATGAGAAAACTATATGAGAACAATTTTAACTTGTCTCTGACCATGTAGAGTCAAATAGGACTAATCCAATTCAAAATTATGAAGTTAGAAAAACCTTTGTCCCTGACATTTCCATCATGATTTGGGGTGAAATTTTTTAATCTCTTTGAACCTCCATCTCTATATCTGGAAAATGGGAATAAAAGTATTCTAGAGAACTGTAGATTTGTAAGGAAACCAAAGGAAATGGCGTGAGGCCCACTGGAGGCCCCAGGCAGAGTTCATAGTAGGTCCTCTAGAAATGTTCATTGGTTCCATCGTGAAAATAATAAGGGTTCCAAAATTATCATTTACTCTAATTTGCTTTACCAATTACTCTGTACTATTGATGAGTTTTGCACAAGTCAACTCAATCAGCATTTGCATTTTGACACTTTTATTTCTAATTATATGTAATTTGCTCCCTGTTAAAGGAATTTCAAGCATCAGCAAGCAAATCAAGAGATAGTTTGCAGACACAGAAGGCTTCAAAGCTGCCTTGGAAGCCATAATACTTTTTCTTTTTTTAGGTTGAAAATTTGTATTTTGCTTATCATAAAGATTAACTCACAGTGTCAAATATCATATTTGATATTTTAAAAATTAACTATGTTTATTTGAAATGTCACTTCAAAAATCAAGTTACTTCAGTGTTTAGGGTTGTTTTTCCTTCATAAATCTGAGTATCTGTGGCTCAGATTAGGTATGTGTTCATGTTTCTATTTTTTTAAATTTTTACTAACATAAAGATGACAGATTTCATGTATTTCATAGGTACAATTCTAAGAAGATAATTCTACTTGCCTATCTTCTTAGCTCTCTCTTACCCCCCCCCCCCCCGCTTCTATTAGCAGTTCCCAGGAGAATTGGTGGATTGGTAGGGGTGGAGATTCTCAGGCGAGTGTGCTTGTTAGAGAATCATTTCTAAAATATATTTTTAGAATTGTACCTAGGAACTACATTGGATCTCTTCTGTTTGTATTAATACCATATTAATATAAGAATTATGTTGTAGGCCAGCGCCCCGGCTCACTTGGCTAATCCTCCACCTGCGGCGACGGCACCCCGGGTTCTAGTCCTGATTGGGGAACCGGATTCTGTCCCGGTTGCCCCTCTTCCAGTCCAGCTCTCTGCTGCGGCCCGGGAAGGCAGTGGAGGATGGCCCAAGTCCTTGGGCCCTGCACCCGCATGGGAGACCAGGAGGAAGCACCTAGCTCCTGGCTTTGGACCTGTGCAGTGCACCAGCCAAAGCAGCCATTTGGGGGGTGAACCAATGGAAGGAAGACCTTTCTCTGTCTCTCTTTCTCACTGTCTAACTCTGCCTGTTAAAAAAAAAAAAAAAAGAATTATGCTGTAGCAATTATCATGTAATTGCTGTGATCTTGAGAATTCAATGCATTAATAAATTCCTTTTAAAAATGTTATCACAAGGGCTGGCCCCATGGCATAGTGAGTTAAGACGCCATCTGCAGCCAGCGCCACTGCTCACTAGGCTAATCCTCCGCCTTGCGGCGCCGGCACACAGGGTTCTAGTCCCAGTCGGGGCACCAGATTCTGTCCTGGTTGCCCCTCTTCCAGGCCAGCTCTCTGCTTTGGCCAGGGAGTGCAGTGGAGGATGGCCCAAGTCCTTGGGCCCTGCACCCCATGGGAGACCAGGAGAAGTACCTGGCTCCTGCCTTCGGATAGGCGCGGTGCGCCGGCCGCGGCAGCCATTGGTGGGTGAACCAAAGGCTAAAAGGAAGACCTTTCTCTCTGTCTCTCTCTCTCACTGTCCACTCTGCCTGTCAAAAAAAAAAAAAAAAAGATGCCATCTGCAGTGCCAACACCCCATATGGCTCTGGTGCCAGTCCTGGCTGCTCCACTTCCAATCCAGCTCCCTGCTAACGTGCCTGGGAGAGCAGTGTAAGATGGCCTAAGTCCTTGGGCCCCTGAACCCAAGTGGGAGACCCGGATGAAGTTCCTGGCTCCTGGCTTCATTCTGGCCCAGTCCTGGCCATTGCAGCCATCTGAGGAGTGAAGCAGCAGATGGAAGATCTCTCCCTCTGTCTCTTTCTCTCTAACTCTCCCTCTGCCTCTCTGTAATTCAATAAATAAATAAATCTTTTTAAAAATGTAATCATAGCCTAGGAGTGAGCCTAGTAAAAATTGCTTTTGGGAATAGTATACTACCTTTCTCTTCCTCGAAGATGGCCCATACTTCCTCTCAACCCAACCTCTGCTTTTCCTTCTTACCTCAAAACACACAGTTTATCTATTTCTGTATTTGATTACTCTCTACAATGTTTTCTTTGCTTTCATCCTTAACTCTATGGGTTAATTTTCATTGAAGATAACAGGAATCACATCAGTTCAGTTCAGCAGAAAGACTTTCATCACTAAGTACTAGTGTGGCTACAGCAGCAGGCTGCAGAGTGGGCCTTCCAGGCAACACCAAGTCCTCAGACCACTGTCTTCCAGTGACCGGGAAAGCAACCACAGAAAGCTACACTTGCAGGAGTAAGTTGCTTCTCTCAGGCTAGGAAACGAATTGCACACCTCACCCCTTGCCTGTCTCCCTTGGTATCCCAGACGTAAATGCACCTTAACAGAAATTTAAACAAATTCAAAAGTCTGTCTGTAAGGGTATCTTGAAATGCATTTATTTTGTTTTCTGGCCTCTGCAGATGAAGAATACAAAGGCAGGGCCTGAAAAATATGCTAATTAATCTGTTTTCAGTGTTTGCTGCAAACATAACACATTGCACTGGACCTTCTGTTTTTCTACCTTTTTTGTGGGGCGGACAAAAAAAAAGAATACAGTGTGCCACTACAAAGTGTTCTCTTGGTTAATAAAGTAGCAGAATAATGACCATGAACTTGAAGTCAAAGACCTGGAGTCTAAGGCTTGTACTGCCACTAATTAGTTTTTGGACTTGGATGAATCCACTTTTCAGAAGCTTAGTGTCCTGCAAGTGAAAATGAGTTAATTAGAGTTCACGATTGACGAGGAAGCCTTGTTTTGTACTACACTAGGATCTGTGTTACTATTGTTCCCAGCATGAATAACTTTTTAAATCTAACAAAATTGATACACAGGCTCTTGGTAATTTCTTAAAACAATATTATTCCAATTAATTATAATTGAGTTGTTTACATAGACAGATCAGAATAAGCCACATTTTTGTACCCTAACTCAAGAGGTTTATAAACTCGATAGCTTAACTAAAGGACCCCTTGAGAGGTCTATTATTTATGAATTTTTTCCTCTCCACTCTTTCTAAGTCCCTTTGGAAAGTAACCAGTCCACTTTTTTCTCACTCTAATTCCTTCTCAGATTTCCACAGCAGAGACTGATGTGCTAAATAGAATCATTTTACTGGATGTCATGGTGTTTGGGAAGTAAAGGCAGTGGACAGGCCATCTCAACCCTGGTACCCCTGTGGTGTGGCCATGGGCCTCAATGAAAAGAATGCAAACAAGTCCTGGCCAGGCAAGATGGGTTTCCATGGTAACTCCAATTTTTCACCTTTTCCTTTAGTCATCTTCATAAATTCTTAAAGTATAATAGCATCCACCCCTACCTATTACTACTGCATATAATCTTCTATGCCAGTATAATTTAAAATACATTACATCACTGTAAACAAATTGAATTATCCCTTATATGGTTTAAAAACTAATACACTAATCTGTGATGTTGACTCTACTTAAGATACAAAACTCTAGTCACTGGAAAGAAAATAGGACAGATATAAAAATGACATTTTTCAGTACATTTATTTAAATTATCTTTCTGTTTTCATTCCCTCCCATCATCATGGCAAACAAAAATCTCCAAATAAGTCTTTCAAGACAATAAAAACAAAATTGAAAATCCGCAGCTTCTTTTGTCCACAAAATTTTAGTGCTCATGATGTGTGCAGAGTTCTGTTTTTATTTTTAGGGTAATAAGGATACCCTGGTTAAATTCTCCCACTTAAATCATATTTAGAAAAGAAGTCTTAGCATTCCCAGTAAACACTATTCCTCCCATTATTATGAAAGTATTTGTTTGAAT